>NC_079890.1:15012383-15114883 GCF_024868665.1 Triplophysa rosa | reverse complement strand
GCATTTTTTTATCCCTGTGTGCACCAAACCAATCTTGTGTTATTGCTGCCAAAAAAACTCTTTTTCATTCCATATGGCCATAGACCCCGGTCCTGGTTGAAGTTCCAGTATGGCAGATTAATATGTTGGAGTTTGTTTTTGCATGAGAGCAGAAGATTTGTTTCTTGAACAGTGTCCCAAACAACTTGTGGTGATGGAGGTGCAGTTTTTTTAAATTATTATTAAATGCTTTCTGACCCTAAAATTCAACTGATTACTGCAATTTTCCATCAGTGCTCTTTGAAGAGTCTTTGGCCACTCAAATTCTTCTCCTCGAGACAATATAGACACACATACTGTTTCAGGCAGATTTTCAACATCTCCAGTCCATTAAAACTTCTTGATCATTGCCCTGATGTAGGTTTTTTTTATTTATTATTGTTTTAACTATTTCCTTAAAGCCATTTTGTATTTTGTGTAGCTCAACAGAACTATATTGCACATCATGGTTTTATCCATTGTGATAAATGATTAAGGGGGTTTGGGCTTTGTATTACTATTTATTTTCTGTTTATTTAGTCATGACAACATCATGTTTCTAGTCACCTCGGTGTGCTAAGAAAACGTAAATATCAATGGGAATATACTTGGGAGATATTTTACTCATAAGAATTTCTAAGGGTGCCAATAATTGTGACCTGGGTGTGTTAGAGAAATTTTTTTTTTCATAATGTGATATTCCCCCCCACTTCAAATTGTTTTACTTAAATGAAATGTTGGAATATTATAGATTTTTTTGAATAAAGGATCAAAACGAGAAACAATGCAGATTTATTTTTGCAGCCTTCTTTGCTCATATTTACCAAGGGTGCCAATATTAGTGGAGGGCACTTTATTTTAAGTCCACACTTTCACTTGCATTATTTTATGTGTGTGTTGCATGTTCAGGTAGACTTGCACAAATCGACAGCTGCTTTTTTTCTTGCTACTGCTTGAAAACCAACCTTTTTGTATCCTGAAATCCCCATAAAATGGGCCGCATCTAACAGCACCTGTAGCATGAGTAATGAGTTTGTAGTACCGTAGCCTTCAGAGTTGTCCAGGTTAAGGAGGAAGGGGTTAACATCAGAGATCAGTCAGTGCCGTCTCTCTCTGCAGACTGAAACAGGATGCAGCGAGTGCATTGTCAGCCTGCTGGTGTGAGTGCAAACAGATGAGGAAATGCTGGAGCGGCTACTCCAAAACTCGGTTACCTCGGAAACCATTTGCGTCATGATCACCAGCAATTAGCTTGCAGCTCTTTAGTTTTTCATGCTGGCTGAAGCAAGCAGAGCAGCGGTTGCTTAAAGCACCAAATAACCGCTGTTAGATAAGTTACTAACACATTGTGCAGTTTTCCTGGAATACAGTTGTTTTTAGTAATATAAAAAATCTTTTGTTTGGCTGTGAGGACTTTTTTCTTTTATAACCACCATGTTCTGATCTGTAGTAAAATCACATTTAGGTATCTATTAAAATATATTTTTTATATTTTACTCAGGTTCCATCACAGTATTTTTAAAAATATAAAGTAATTTTTCCTAAATTAGTTACATGTTTTAATCACTGAAATGTTATAGGACAAGCCAATCGAGCCAAACTCCTTTCGCTTTGGCTGTTCCTCTTTTTTTCCAGCGTCTTATCTGGCCTTTCTCTCAGCTCGTGCGTGAGCTCTCACTCTCCGTTTTCAAACAGCGCTTCTGCCCACATGTATTCGGGGACATTAATGGAAACGGTCAAGAGATAAGTGGATTTTGCTGGATGTGTTGAAGTGACGGGTTCACACCTTCTCAGGGTCGAAAGTGGACCATGAGATCCAAGGGTCAGAACAGGGGACGTCTGCCACACCTTCCCTTTTTACATTAGCCACACAATCAGCACATGTCATTGGTTTCAAGTACGGTCGTGGATTTTCTGCATGGCTTATCGGGAAAGGTTTATTGCGCCATAAGGTTCCCAGACGCTCCAGTGTTTAAGGTGGAATAGTTGCTCGACAAGGAGGTTGTTGATGCTTGAATCTGTCCAGCGTTTGAAAAAGCTGTTTGTTCACTTGGATGGGGGGAATGAACACATGGTCAGGTTGGAAGGGGAGGAGGGAATTGTGGGTCGTGTGTAGAGTTCATGGGTGAGTTATTGAGTTCGGGAAGCCTGTGTCCAATTTAGTCAAAGATCACGACTGTTACGGACTTGGGCTGTTTGATTTCAGTGAAGGAAAAAATGAACGGCACGGCGTTTTCATACAATTTACAATTACAGTGTCGATTTTAAATCATACTTTTATTTTTAAAATAAAAGCTTTATTTAATACAAATAAAAAAAACTAAACCAGGTAGGGGACATTCTTTTGCTGTGATTTCTACAGAATGCTTTATTCAATTAAATTTGAAAACGTAATTTTTCCTAAAAAAATATCAAAAAGTAAATCTCCATATATTTATATTTAGCATATTTTGCTGTGATTACTTTGAGATTGTAAATTATTGCATTTAAACGCAAGTATCTTTAAAAGTGCTCCCCTTTTTTGCCTCTTTCCTTTTAACTTTGACCGTCTGTCTTTCTGTCTTGCTCACTCTCTCTCTCGCTCTGTTTCTGTCTTATTTGAAAACAGTGTCAGCACTGCCACTTTTACACCAAAAGACTGTTGCTAGGTGACTGCTGACGTCAGTGGTGGCTACAGAGGAAGGTCTGTGTGTTTAGCTGCTGAGAGCGAACCCCACTGAAAGAGGGCAAAACTACGAAATACTATTACTCACTACAGCGCTAAAGCTAAACTCCTGAAAGAACTGACCTAAATATTCAAAACGCTTCCCTTCTGTTCAAAGTTTTCAATATGAAAATGTGCTACCGGTAAATTGAAGCCTTTCCAGAGACCCCCTCCCCCACCCCCCTTTTTAAGCTCTAGCTATGATGACGCAAGTTGCATTTCGCAGGATGGTAAAAGTCAATCATTAGTGTCAAAAGAACTGCAGTCACGGAGTCTCACCCCCTCTCGCACGAGATCTTCGTATATTCTCCTGACTTTTGTTTATGCCAGATGAACACGGTTAAAGGCAGATGTTTCAAAAGTTTTAACTAGGATTTTGAATGGAGTGTTTTTTATTTGACGAATACATCTGTATTTTTTTCATGCGTAAAGTTTACATTTTACAGCAAGCCGTTTTATTTTATGACAATTGACATTTATGTTCTAAACTATTCAAAGTATGTTTAAGTGCAATTTATTGTTTTTTGTCTGTCAAACGTTTTACATCTTTTGAGTTTTTAGTAGATGTTTTTGTATAGTGAGGTTTTGTTTTGTTTTTTGTGTAGTGGGCTGTTCAGAATAAAAGTGTGTGTTTACGTAATATATATCTGTGCACTGTGCTTATTACTTTTGTATTAATAAGCACATACGCATGCATGTATATACAGTAGTTAAGAAAAATATCAAATGAATAATTGTCTGTTTTTTTTAATTATATATCAAATATATACATGCATGTGTCTGTAAATACAAAATAAATATTCACAGTGCACAGACATATATTATGTAAACAAACTTTTATTCTGGATGCGATTATTCGTTGAACAGCCCTAGTTATTTTATATGGACGTATAAAATAGGTCTCTTTGCTCTTTGCTTACGAATTACCAGTGTGAAATGTTTTGACTTTTTCCCTTATGGTAAGACGTTATTACAGGTCTGTCTGCTCAAATACGCAAATCTTATTGTGACATGGTTAAAAATGTCCTTCACACAGGATCGACAACTATTTAAGAACAGCGTTGTAAATAATGAGGCGTAAAAGTACTGTCTGTTAAATCCTGAGAGTTATGCGAATGCCTTTTTTGGGGGGGCTTTGTGCACTTGTTTGTGTGTGTATGTGTTATGAATGACGTGAGCTGTCATTACAGATAAGAAGGCCACTCAAGCATGTGGCTTAATGAAGTGTGTGATGGGCGTCTGTGGCAATCACGTGGCCATTAGCACAGAGGACCTGTTACTTTACTGAGCACTTATACACATTCGCACACTCCAGCGGTGGTGCGCTATATTAAATCAGAATTGTGGCCCAACTGAACTGCCACGTATGACACTGCACACACGCACATAGATCCCCATCAGGTTAATGCGAGAAACTCTTCGAAACGCACAGAAGTGGGCTTTGATTCTGACATTTACTTTATAATTGATTGTTTTTTTTAGTTTCATGTTTTCTTTTCTAGAAGATTTCAAATGGAGAAATATAACTGTGCCTAAAACGTTTGTAATTCATACGCAATCTTCTTACCAGTATATCCAATCTGCATACCACACATTTCAATAAAAAAGATTCAAGAACAGTTACTAGTATGATATTGAAAAGTCACAAAAAAATACATTACAGGTTTTCATTGCACGTCATTTTGCTGAGTTGTGTTTTTTAAACTTCACTCTTTTCTTTAAAGTGCTTTTAAGAGGGAACTACACCTTGGGGAATAGAACGCGATGCTCTTTTCGCTCACGCTCGGAGAACGACTGCAACAGCTGCAGGGCTCCAACAGTGACGCAGGACAGGGATGACGCCGGCCCCAAAGATACAGGAGCCCACGGCTGAACCTTTCTCAGCACAGTAAGGCTCCTTTCAGCAGAGCTAAAGTTCTCTAGCACGGCCCACTGCCTGACTGACTGTTCTGATCACCCGAAACCCGATGACTGCAAACATAGCCCTGCGTACGCACAGGAAGGGATGTATGACCGAAAGCCCTATCACAATCCCTGTTGCGCCCGTATCATGTTCGCTCTCGGCATCGTGGCACACAGGACAAAAGGCTCTCGCTGCTCTGATGAGTGCCTGTATCCTCGATGACAGGCAGATGAGGTAAAACTTGCTTAGGGGTGCCACAGATGCAAGTTTGACGTGATCGTGTTGCGTACTTGCTGCACTTAGGCACGAGGAACCTTTGAATCATTTAGCCGGTGTGATTAGGATGCATTTATGTGATTGTGCAGGCGTCTTGCGTAGTGTTTGGATTTCAAGGCATTTCAACGAATGGAAACAAACAGAAAATAGAATAGATAGGATTTAATGCGGAGACAAAACCCTCTTTAATTTAGTTAAGTTTCTGTGTCTGATGTGGCAGATCTTCAATGCTCAGTCAGACCTTCGGGCATGGTCACCGTTTCAACAGAAGCCGTTCCAGTCCTGTTTATTCATCTGTGGGATATGTTTTTGCTGACTATAACTCATTAGTCAACCGTGCACTGTTTTTATTTTCCTGAAAGCAATCTGAAAGTCTGTATACAGTGATAAGTTTTAAAGCCCCTCTGGGATCTGGTGGAAAGTATTCTTTTCGCATTCTTCACATGCTTTGCACTTTTTGAGATGCTGCTTGGTTAGGGCAAATTGACACCACATGTAGAAGGTAACTGCAGAGTTAAGATAATGGATTGTGTCTGATTTTAATGGGCATATAAGAGAGAATATTTACAGTCAGTTGACTTTTTTTAATTCATAAAAAAATCACAAAACTTGATTCCACAGGGTTGTGGTGAAAAAAACAAAAACAAAGACACTCCTTGTTATCTTTCTACAGTAGTTACTGTTTATTCTGTTTGGTTGGAAATGGTTTTAAGTATTTCAGGCATATATTTCATATGCTATTTTTTTCTTTGGGGAATCATTCACAGCCAACGGATCTGAATGACTTTTAATCAGGATCATGTTTTGCTCTCGGTCTGCTGAAGTTATTTGTTTTGTTTACACTCTGGAAACACATTTAGAAAACTGGAACACTGGTACATTTGCGAGTCGACCTTGTCAATTAATAACCCTAAGGAGATATTGCTTACTTAGTCTCCACATTCTGTAGATGTGGCCACACAAAATATTTCCTTTTACAAAATATTACCTTTCACTTTAACCACCTCGTGTTTGTTAATGTTTGTCAGAAGGCTACAGTACAACAGCATTGGGAAACCAGTTTGCAATCAAATGTGTGCATTTGGGTCTATTTATTTTATTGTTTCTTATCTCATTGTTTTTCTCCTGCTTTTATAAAATGGTATAAAATCCAGTGTCAGTCCTGTGGGCATTGTGCTGTCTGAATGAGACTCTCTGTGTTCTGTCGAGTTTTGATGAAGTTGCTTGTGGCGAGAGCTTTTTCTCTTCGGGTTCATTCAGGGTTTATGGCTGATATTTGAAAATGCAGGTACTTTTTTTCTTAGCTGAAAATAACTCTCCTTAAAACATCTTAAAGTATGTCAGCACCATTGTTTCGTCTCAAGATGCACACCAGTAATCTTTTTTACTAGGGAATTTTTATAGAAGTAGTTTAAATATCATAATTTCACTAAGGGTTAGTCCGGGCTTAAACTAAACCCTGTCTGTGAAACCGGGGCATAGTCTGCTACTTTTTTTCTTCAAGAATGTTGGACTTTTGAAAAAGTTTGTTAGACTGAGACTGTGCAATGAAACCTCATGGTAAGGAGCAATGCTGTACATAAAGCTTGAAGTTCTTAACTATTTAGCATATATTTGCGTTACTTGCAGGGTAGTTTTTTGGATGCCTCTTGTGTAAACGCCACCATGACAAAACTTAGCGTGACTCTGTTGTTCTTTTGTTTTGAGGGCTTACAATTTTTTAAAGTCCCCATGACCCGGAAGTTGTGATCGTTCTTACTTCCGTATTTTGACGCATTTCCGAGTGAAATGGGATTTCTAATGAGAAAAATAGTGGAAGTGGCTTCCATATTTCTCTGTGATTTGATTGGATGTATAAAAACAGCCGTTGCATTTTAAAATGGAACTGGCAGCAGACTGACAGTTGAAGGGGAGGAGTTAACGGATGCTCCTCTAGGGATGTTGTGGTGATTAAATTTGACCTACGGTTAATCGACGTGTAAAAACACAGGGGTGGGGGGTTTGCTGTAGGTTGGTCAAAGATGCGGCCGTGCGTATGATGCATTTTACTTTCAGTTTTAAAATAGCGGCAATTTGGGAAAGGCAATTGCTCGAATTAATGGTGGGTTCAATATCTTTCTTAATAAAAACACACCAAACTATAAAAAAGTACAATGACATTTGCTTCTATTAAAGCAGACCTTACAAAACGAATAACCACTGCACAGACTGTGCAAAAATAAGATAAGTTGTCTATATTAACACAACGAGTAATCATGGCACACATTGTGCAACAAATAAATAAATAAATATGAAACTAATAAGAAAGGAATATGAAACGAAAAACGTTTGTTAAATAAATAAATAAGAAAGGAATACGAAACGAAAAACGTTCTCTTGATGACAGTGCATATATATTCTAATATGTTCTTTGCCAGAAAAGACTCCGCCATCGTCTCGTCAGTCAGCACTTCACTCTCCTCAGATGATGAATAAAATCTAACTCCTGCTACTGATCTTTGCTGAGACACGTGTTCCGCTATTTACGCTGAATGCAGCAGCCGTGTTCAGATGCGCAGTCTGGTCTTTAACTAAACTAAGTGATTTATTACTATAAAAATAAAAAATGACGGTGGGGGTTGGTGCCGCAGTGGACAAGTGATGTAATCTGTAGGCGGGTGGACACCATGTATCACCAGTAACACGGTCTATCGCAACAAGTCTATGCTCCGCCCAAGCCGTCTAACATACATCATTTAAGATGGATAGTCATTACAGGAAGGAAGTGCATTTTCAGATTTTGACTAAACATTATGAGGGCACACAATTTTTAAAAATAGAATGACCCACATTGATAAACTATTTACAATAAACGCTTCAATATTTCATGAAAAATAGGCATTGTCATTTTTTATTTCACTGGGACTTTAAGCTCTTTTAATATATTTTAACTTTTTGTTCTTTAAACTTCATTAGTAAAATGTATAGCAAGAAATATCGACCTGTCTGCTATGAATGTCATCCACAGAAATTGGTGAATCTACCTATAGTTGTCCTATCATGAAAACAAACGTACAAAAGATATAGTTGACCAATCTGTTAGATATGTTTCACTTCTGACATCACTCAGTGGCCTTTGATCATTGGATAAAGCTGTATCACTGATGGGATGGCCTCAGAGAGCGAACAGTGTCTTCTTCAGGTCCGGATAATGACTGGATTTCTGATGTCTTGAGGGTTCAAACATTCACACACTCTCTCTCTGCACACTGATAATTTGGATAAAACTCTTGGCTGAGTACAACACTCCGATCACAACTTGCCTGGCCAACAGAGGACCATTTTATGATTCTCATTAAACAAATCATTAATCTCACACTTGACGACAAAAGTGCATTTTTAAGGATTTTCTCAAATCATGCCTTGGAAACGTCGGTGTATGGTAAATTGATGATATTTTAAAATGTTTTGGCCAGAATCCTCCTCGTTTGGTTTATAGACAGTAGACAGCTTGTCAGGTGTGAGATTATGCAGTGATTGATAATGGAGCTGTTCCGGGCATGCTGTGTAATACAGAACACATAAGCATGAAGTCCTGTTTGCGTATACCATATCCCTTAGTGAAACAAAGGTGGACATCAAACACTATGACCACACTCAAAACACCTGACAGTAACACCCTGATTCCCTCTCAATGCACTTTTCTAACAAGACTCCTGTGTGTTCACTGCTCAGCACGAGTGTTAGAGTCGTCATCAAGCCTTTCATGCAATAATGCAATATACAAAACTCTAGCATTACTGTAGGTTTTCAGTTTTGTATCTCTGGTGTGATGTTTGGTGCACTGTTTCATGTGTTAACATGCAGTAATTGTTTATTAGGGGTGGGAAGTTTTGGTCATTTTGGCTGCTCAAGTACTCGACAGATAAACCAGATAGTACCCTGTTGTTAAAACAGAACAACTCATCCTGTGTGTGTGTATGTGACCCTTTTAGAGTCTGAACACTTTTGCTATCCCCAGGTCACCAATGTTGAAGTAAAATGCTGTCTGATGAATCAGAATAGAATATATCGCCAGAACATCACAAAAAATGCTACCCATTTTTTGACGTGATGGCATAGAATTTTAGATACAGTAAAAATGACTCTGGTTTAGTGTGTATAAAAGATGTTCTGAGTTCAATGCAAGTTAAATTCTGTCACCATTTACTCACCCTCGAGTTGTTCCAAATCAGTATAAATTTCTTCGTTCTGATGAACACGGAGAAAGATATTTGGAAGAATGCTTGTAACTAAAAAGTTCTTGGCCATCATTGACTACCATAGTAGGTAGGGATGCATCGAATGTTCGGCCACCGAAAATGTTCGGCCACCGAAAATAGCAAAAACGCAAGTTCGGTGTTCGGCCGAACGTGTGAAATGGCTGAATAAATTTGACCGAACATGACTCGTGATACGATCAAGCAGCAACCAGCGCAGAGAGAGGGAGAGACAGAGACACGCGTGCGCTTTATTACTGCCGCAAACATTTTGGCAGTGCGTGTGTGCGTGCGTGCGTGTGTGCGTGCGTGCGTGTGTGGAGCATTTTAAAGTGTCAAAGACACAGCACTGGACTTGCCGCACGGAAGTAAATTTACGAATGAAAGTGTCTTTACCGGTCGGTAACTTGTAACAGTAGCCCCGCCACTCGCGACATCCTTTGACATCATACAGTGGACGCGTGCACACAGTTCCCTGTACTAAACAACTTGTCAAAGTATGTTCTGTGCATCCCGGCCACGAGTGCACCTTCTGAGAGAACAGTCAGCTTTTGTGGGCGGAGTTTGGAGGAGAGACGTGAACTGAAATGGTTGTCAGCATCAGTCAGAATTGCTTGCATTGGATGTTTTTTTTTCTCAAATAATTTTGCAATGTAGCCTATAATAATCCAACAGTTTTCTTTTATTCGTATTTTTAGCTTATAGGCCTAATGTGGAATGACACTTTTTAATGAACTGTTTTGTTTTAGGGGTACAGAGTAACTTACATTACATTCGTTTAGCAGTCAGTTATAGGCCTAATTAATATAGGCTATTCATGAAGGGAGAGGGCTCAATTTGTTGTTTGAATTTACTTTGTTTTGCTCAATTTTATATTAAGTTGTATTGTATTTTATTGAAAAGCAAGACAACTGATAAAAAGCACATTTTGACTATTCAGTTTGTGCAATAGTGAAAAAAATGGCTTAATAAATAGAAGAAATGCAAAAAACCATGTTCGGTGTTCGGTATTGTTCGGCCTTCGGCCAAGAGTTTCACATCATGTTCGGCTTCGGCCAAGAATTTTCGTTTCGGTGCATCCCTAATAGTAGGAAAATGACAATTGTATCCAAAAGTATCCCAAAACGGTGTGCTTTCCTACATTCTTCGAAATATGTTACTTTGTGTTCAACAGAAAAAAAATTAAAAAGCAATTTTCCTACTATCTTTCTCTGTTCATCAGAACAAAGAAATATATTTGGAACATCTTGAGAGTGACTAAATGTTTTTATCTTTTTGGGTGAACTGTCCCTTGAAGCCCATCCCACAGAATTGTCCATCATTGTCTATAGGGACTCAACACATTGATGAGAAGAGCAACGGCAGTAAAGGCTGTGTGCTGCATGAGACAAACAAGTAATATAGCCAAAATCACCTCATATATCCGCTCTTCAATGTAAATGTATGGTGATTTTATCAGACAATGTAGCGTGATTAAACACGAGATGTTATTGGGTCGTGTTTAGTCAATATTTTATACTCGTTTTATGTCTGACAACAGAACAGATAATATGTGAAAATAGCATTCAGTTGTGTTAAAATACAATATAATGTGATCAAATAGAAAAGCGAAACAGATTTCAAGTGCCAAAACTAGGCCAAACGCAAACACGAGTCACAACGTGATGACGTCACAAAAATGCTAATTAGTGTGTGACGTCATCAGCGCCAGTCTCTCAAAATCCTGTGGGAAACACTGCCTATTTTTGATGCCAACCCCGGAAGCGAGTTAGCATTTTAGAACTTCCGGTTCCATCGCCCAGAAGTCTATGGGTTTTTGGTTTTGGTTTTTGCTAAAAGGGACTACTTCCTTTGGCTGGGACGTTAGAAGTCAAGCTAACAAATAATGCAACATCTGCATTCTGCATCTCTAAAAACGTAGATGCAGATTCGTTCACAGAGTAGTTACTTACCAGGGAACACATTTTTAATAAAGTTCGAAGGAGTTGTCGGAGGCTTGGTGGTGGTGACGTTGATGCACTGCAGCGCTGACTTCTGGGTTGGCCTACAAAAACACGTCACCTCTGTGGCTCCCTTTTATTTCTCTGGAAACATCTAAAATATTAAAACTCAGTTTGGGATAATGTGCATGTAATGGAAGTAAAGTGGGGCAAGGCATTGCGCGGGGATTAAAAAAAGTACAACCAAAAGATATTGTGTGTGTTAAAATGAGACTAGTCTGATAAAATCACTTTGGGTATATTGTGCTAAAGTTAACAGGTTTGGTAAGATCAGTTTTTTGTCTTTGCGCAAAGACACCAGAAAAATCCCCTCAGAGGAATTGCATCATTATCCCTTAAGATGAACTTCACATCAAAAACTCATGTCGTTACAAACCTGCTTGACTTTCTTTCTGAGAAACAGAAAAAAAACATTTTGAATATTGTTGGACAAACACAATTGGACCAACAGTCCACACATTGACGTTTAGATACATTTCTCATAAAATCTTCCTTTGTGTTCCACAGAAGAGAGTCATATACAGATTTTGTATTGAATAATGACAGAGCTTTATTTTTATCTGCTGTTATACTTTCATTATCTGTAAACAGGTTTTTGTTTGTTTTTACAAACTGAGGGATGAGTCAATGATTTTCTGTGGAAATGGAATGCATGTCACAGAAACTGTCAATAGAACTTATTGAACCTGGACGATTGCGAATAGCCATTTGAAGAAGAGTAAGACTACGTTTAAACAAAACTTCAGTTTGGATACTGTATGTATAAAGAGTTAAGCAGGAATGGCTCACGGTTATACAATCGCTTTGATAAACTGTTAAGAAGTCGGTGCGCCTGCGGCCCAGAGCCATCCACTTGTTTGTAAATGATGCATTTGTCAACAGGCGTTTTCTCTGGCTTCTCTAATAGATGGCAGCTCGGCGCCGTTCACTGGCTTGTTAGCGACTGGAGGTCTGGGGCGCTCCAGCGCGGCTGTGTTTACGCGAAAGGTCTGTCCGCTCCGATTCCACGATAAAGCCAGATGTTCCCTTACAAGGCCTCCAGCCTGGGCCTATCTGGCAGCCATGGCCATATCAGGTAGAGTCTTCTTGTTGTGCTGAGACTCTCTCTACCCTCCACACGAGAGGACGATTCTCTGCCAGCGTTGTTTGTGTGTTTGGCCTTACTTGACACAAATCAGTCTGGCATGTGTCGTGCTCCGCGAAGTGAAAGATTCCAGGGCCTCATGTGTTGTAACCAGCATGTTGACGTTTTCGAGAGGTTATAGGGTGTAATGTTAACACTGGAGGTCTGGAGAAACTCTTAAGGATCAATTATGTACAGGGTTGCGGTAGATGTTCTGTTGTGTATATTGTGTGTCCTCTGTGAGGAACAGCGGTCTGTGTTCGTTCAGCCTTCATTTAGAAGGCAATTACTACATAAACGTCCGTCTGTCGACAAAGACTATTTATTGCCTACTTTCATAGTCACTTACATGAAGTATATGACTAGTTCTTGACTGTGACAACAGGGAAGTCAGAGGCTGATTTTCGAGTTGATCTTAAAACACCGTACGTAACTTGTATTGTTCTCAGTCTTGCACGCAATGAGTTTAGTTTTAAAGAAAACGTGATGATCAGGTCTGTATGGTTGTTTTTCTGAAGCATGAAGTTTTCTTTGTGCTATCCGAGCTTGATATGCATTTTTACTTCCTCTGATTCCGTCTTAATTTGCAAAGTTTGTAGACTGTTTCACTGGCAACAACATTGGGGTCAATGACGTGACGCTCATTTCTTTGTGTCCCTGTGGTTGAATTACATTGAAAAGGGTTACAATTTCAAAATAAATTTGCTAATTACTTGCATACCAAGAGGACCAAGACTGAAATTCTGATTTTAATTCATTTTGAGAGAGAATTTGGGGATGATTGCAGAAATGTCAATGTGGTGTAACCGTAAAAGCTTCATATTGTTTAAAAAAGGGGATTCATGCGAGTCAAGTCAAATTCATGAAATGTCTCTGACCTATAAACGTTACCGTCCATGCATGCTGTTGTGGCCCAAACTTAACTTCTGGTACACATCTGCAAATAATATAGAGATAAATATAAATAAATATATAAAGATATTAAAAAATAATAAAAATAAAGAGTCCTTTTAGATTATTTCTGAAAATAACAAGTAAATTACATTAGCTAGCAAGTTAAAAGTATGTTTAGTAGCCAGTATTATTTTGGGGTACCAGTAGAAGAACCATTACTTGGCTAAATTTAAATGCGACAAAGTTATACAACCCATTTAACAAATTGTTTATTTAATACAGTTATTATTTTATTATACAATAAAATATGAATATAAATTAAATCAAATCAAATACAAATGGTTATTATTAGCCGCAAGCCAGACCGTTAAACAAACGAAGACCGGAAGTTAACTTTGGGCCAGGCGCATGCGTCCGATAAAACCGTCTACACAAAATAAACAAATTTTAGGCTTACTTTCTTAGTATAATTGCTCTGTTTGCTTAAAGTCACCATGAAATCAAACGGGATATTTCTAAGTGTCCTAAACAGTGTTGCCGTGATTATTATAAATGATTTATCCGTGCACGCCATTATTTTTTTTAATTCATTTGCACTTGTAATCTTTAATCAAAAACGTTAAGCTCCTGTCCCCCTCTCAACAACAACTCTTCACCACATGACATAAGCAACAAAAAAGAGGTTGGTATATACTGACTGTCCAATGACAGGCATTTTTTAGCCCTCCGCTCCAGTCCCAACTTAAACCAATCAAAAAGGGAAAGGCAAAATAAAGCCCCGCCTGGCATTTTTTTTCTAATCTGAGAAGCCGTTTCACTCGGATATACGTCATGATACGGAAAAGAAGTCGGTCGCAACTTCCGTTTCATGGTGACTTTAAGTCACCTGATGTAGCACCGTTCACCCAACCAATGTTGTTGTTTTCACAAAATCTTTTTCAAAACGCACATTTTTGCTGTTATGCTTCATTCTGGATGTTACTGGAAGTATTTGACTAGCAAAATATTTTGTGAAGTACATGAAAACTTTTTGCGCAAAAACAGCAATTTGCGCATCGTCGCGTAACCATTTGTTTTATAGTACCGCGTGCTAAAAGTAAATAAACTGGCGCACGGGCAAATGAAGGCTTGGCTCAAGAGGCTTATCATTGAGAGGGACTATTCAGGGTATTCATGACAGGATAGGGCACATAGCCAGTGTATTCCACAGTTCATTTAGACCTATTTGTGCTGGGTTGAACAGCTGAGGTCTAGGTCAATAAAGGATACTGGGAGCAGATAAAGCTAAACCCACATGAAATGCCACCTGCCTGAAACTATTAATGGGCGTGTGATTTATTGAGTGCTGTGCTTTAACTTTGGATGAAACTGCCTGTGAGAATCTAATCTCCGCTCTAGCAAAAGTACGCTGAGAGCTTGCTTTAATGTCACCATCAGGACACAATATGCTAGCCGCGGTTACATCGCTAAGCTGTTAAATATATTGGGTGCAGTAAGCTGAAAACAAGAGATTTGTGTATAATAGTGATAGAATGCTTTTTAATGTGCCAGTAAAGCTTGGAAAAATGTTGTTCCTTTTGATGTTGTGCCGATAATATTAAAGTAATAGAAAAGCAGAGGAGGAATTTAACTTGGACAGAGGCTGTGGGGTTTTCACACTTTCGTATCATCTGAAGTTTAAGAGAGTCAGTCAGTATGTAACACTCTTCTGTTAGAACTCCATGTGCCGTCTCAAAAGCAAAACTTTAACAGGTGACTTTAAAGATCTCCTCAAAGCAACAACTATTGAATATTTATTATATCTGCGCAGGTTATCTTTGAGCGTTCTGGCATTTCCTAAAAATTTTACAAAACACGTTTTTGTGGTGCTTTCTTTTCGACTTGAAAAATGTTGCCGTTTTAGACGAGTGTGAAGTTGAAGAAAGCCAAACTGTGACGGGCCATTTAGCCCGAGACATACCATTGTGGGAAAAAGTTTGTCATTGACGTAGTATTGTTGACCTTCCATGGCTTGTGGCATTTTTGTTGTTCCTGCAAAAACCTGTTTGTTATTATGCAAGCTCCTCTCGGTCTGGCACGCAGCCAGAGACAAAACCTGAAGAATGAGAGAAGAGCGATTAGACGCACGTGTTCGGAGAGGTGCCATTTACCCTCCTGTGATTCTGCCCTAGATGTAATGTTGATTTTCTCATCACATCATAGATTCAATTTATTGAAATTTTCTATTAATTAAATGTATTACATTTAAGCGAGTCATAATTTTTGGTGTTGTGACAACACTTGTGTGGTTGTGTTATCAAAGTAGTGTGGCCCTACATCAAGTGTAAAACGTTTTCAACGAAGGTTTCCAAAATATTTTTGTTTTTAAAGACTTTTAGCATTTTTTGCCTTTTTTTGTACAGTATTAGTGAGAGGACAAGAAGCAAAGTGGGAGAGAGAAGGGGGTGGGGACTGGAAAAGACCATGAGCCAGAGGGTTCAGAGCCAGGTCTTGCACAAACCTTCTAGCAAATATTTACTGCCCGACCGGCTCAGGTTTCATTCTCCAGGTGCCATAGACATGAGCTTGTTGAGTCAGGGCTAACCTCTGGAAAAGCCTTGGTCCCAGGGTTTGAGCCCTGGAGCCACTCCCTCACCAGCCTTCATGCGAGGATGCTGGGGGATCAGGGGTGCTTTTGGAGTTGAGAAGGAGGGAAGACTCGAGGAGGCACAGTGGATTGGCTGGGGCTCTGCAAACCTGCGTCAGCAGCATTTGTTTGGGTTAGAGGCAGGTGACCCGGAGTGAGCTGTAAATCAGGGAACCACAGCAGCACGATTGCTTACATCCCATCACAGGCCCTCCTCACGGCACTGTGCGCTTTAGGAATACCCACATTAGATCGTATTGTCACACAAAACAGCCATGAACTGTACATTTCTTTCCTTCTGGCGTCGAGATGTTAATTTTAACAATGTCACAGATCCGTTTGTGCACACGGAGACCTTTTTCCCTGCTAGTCTAGTCACGCTGCAGACAGCAGGATTTCCATTTCACCTCTAAAAAAAAGAGCAGTCACTCCGGAGCTCTTTGCTCTTAGCTGTGCCAAGACAGCAGAGGTGTAACGTGGTGCGGTAACCGCTAGCCAGCTGTGCTCCGAGGCAGGGCGAAAGAGAGGGCAGCCAAGCTTTAGGGCTGCCCCGGTGACCTCACAATGCCTCCCCACCTGTTTACAGCACCCACTCTGGTGTCCAAGAGATGATCGACGGGCGGTGCGACAGCGACTTATGCAGCAACCGGCCTGCATTTAGCATTTGGCCGCCACACTATTCTTCCATTTCAGGAGTCCCGCTCGCGTGACCTCCACCCGAAGTTAGCAGTCGGCGACAGTGTCTGATGGATCGAGTACAGTAATGCTTGTCGAGGAGCGTCAGTCATATCAAAACACTCAATGCACAGATGAGGTAATACCCCTCCAAACAGATGCAGATGGCTAAAGTGGAGGCAAGCGTGACACAATAAATTGGGCTTGACTTGAGCTTGTTGCGAACCTTCATCAAATCAGTTCCAGTGATGTTTCCATTACATTTGTCATGTTTCATAAAAAGGTACAGTGAGCCATTTTAAAGACCTTTACTGCTGTAAGAAAAACCATCGTCGGTATCATCTCATGACGACATTGTGGGGAAATGCTTTCAGACCCTCCCTTTGGAACGCCGCTCCATTACCACCCCATAACCAGTTTTAATAATTGATAAAAGTGCAACAGATGCAGCAATCCATTTGCAGCATCTTTGTTTTAGAGAGCCTCATAATGACTTGCATCATTTCCTGGAATGCGGTAATCACACAGTCGCTATCATATCTGTTCCACCGCTTTGGTCTGGAACTACCATCAGTTCAGTGAGATATGATGCTTCTTTGTGAAAAACACAGAAGGGCGACGCATCTCTTCATTCCACTCCACTAAGGGAATGATCCGTAGTCCTGCCAGCTCCTGACAACACAACTCTAGTCTCCAGTTTCTCTCCTGTCTGTCAGAGGCCTGAGTGACTGAGAGCCAGACATAATCACTGCTCAGCATGAAGTCATTGACTGCTTTCTACAACACAGCATTTTGGGGTCGTACTCATGTTCACGTAAATATGCCAGATTTGGAGACATCGGAGTTAAATGCCATTCAGATGATTAATTGGTGATTTTAATAATGTGACTCCTAAGATGTATATTTTGTGTTATCTGCACTGTTTGATTCAGTGCAGAAACATGTCCGGAGAACATGAAACGTGCATTCCGGATCGATGTGGCGGAAAAATGCTAATGTTCGTTGTGAAACGCGATCGTCTCTTGGGGTCCGCTGAGAAGCGAGGAAGGGCCGTCGACCTTGCCTTTGCAAGACTGTCTGCTCCTGCAGAGCAGCCAGGACTTTCCCACACGTACATGTGCTGGAGACGAGCTCAGCCATTAGGGGCGTTAGCCTGCACTGACGTCAGCTCCCTGACAGCCACAGGAACACATTACACACGCACACACTTGTGCTGCCATCCATGAAGGGGCTATCCAAGGTCCACACGTTTTGTACAGACGCTTGTTTCTCTGTTCCTTGCTATTCTGCGTTTTAGTTTTTTAATGTTGTTGCTAGATTTCGAAGCTTTAATTGACATTTTAACCCAGGGATTCTCAACCTTTTTTGAAATCTTTACCTCTGTTTATTTGAAGTACACCCGTGAGCTTTGAACTTCAGGTTTTATCCATAGCGACTTAATATAATACACGAATGATACGAACGGAAGCAATCAATTACTGGATTTATTTGCAATGCAAGTAATATCATCATATTAAACTTCAAGTAGCAGAATATCACAACGCCAGAAATAAAATTGTGCAGATGATAAATTAATGTCGTGCTAATTTTCGGTCAATTAATTTAATCTGAATATGTTCATCACAAATAATTAAAACTTCATTTAGTCGTTTTTATTGCATACGTTCCATTATTATGATTTTCATTTCATACACCTTTTATGGATATTTTTGCATTTTAATATCACAAATAATTAAAACTACACTTAGTCATTATTTTTGTTGCAGTTCCATTTTTATGATTTTCATTTCATAACAAATTTAAAATTCTTAAATTTAGCATTGCCATTTCTGTCACGATCAATCACTGACAACAATCCCCACATATTTTATATACATTTCTGAAAGTTGTCATGAACAAACAAAGAAATCACAAACCAAAGTTTAGAACATAAGGAACTGAGAGAAGCTTAGAAAACCAACTGAAACGGGTAACCATCATTTTTCAGTGAGGAGGCTATATGTCATTTTCATATCAGGGCATAGTTTCATTACCTTAATTTCAGATCACATATATAATTATTATTCATTACATAACTGAAATTTAATATGCTTGTGGTGTATATTTAAATTCTATGTGGGTAGTTGACAAATATACGTGCATGTGTCCGATGATGTGACCTAGCAAAAATGTAGAAAACAATCTGTTAATATATTATTTTATATTATTAAAATGTGTATTTAATTTATAATATAAAATAGCATAAGAGAGATTTATCTACATTGTTAGTTTATTTATCAAATATAATTCAATTGTTTTGATGTAAAATCAAAACCACAGTCATATACTGGTGTTTTCTATAATTTTTCTCTCACCCTAGAGTGTGTTTGGTTTGTGGATACTATGTAAGGTGAAATGGTTCTGCTCTCATGAGTGGTTGGTTTCTTGTTCTGGTTCACTGGCAGGGCTGTTGTGTTGTTGAAGCCTTTGACAGGCTCTGTGTACAGCTGTTGGTTTTATGGTGCTGCTATTGTTTGGCCAGCTCTGCTTTTTCTCGTGGTTGTGCAAGGTGTGAAGTTATTTGTGAAGTGAGACTCTTACTGTCTCACAAAAACGCTTCAGCATGCTACACTGACCCTCTCATAACACTACCAATGCTTTTTTATAGGTACTTCAACTTGTACTATTTTTTATCTTTGCTTTGCTTCAGCAAAGAGATTATGTTATCAGTGTTATTGACAGCCCAGAGACAAAATGTGATGTACAGCATATAAACGTAAATCTACTAATTTATGTAACGTTTGTGTATAATTATTAACATATGGTATGGCCTTGACTGAATGTAGACAAATTTCAGAAATCTAGCATTCGTTTTTAAGTGTAACACAATGCACCTCAGGATTCTCTGCACTGCCATTGCAGTTCATGAATGCACCTTGTCTGTGATGAGCTTGTTTTTGTTTTGTGGATTAAAATGAAGTTTGATGGGGTTTTTTTGTGGCACTTAAAGTTGGCGTAACGACTTTACCGTCATATAATAAGGAACAAAATCGTCACACAAATGAATTCTGAATTCCTTGCTTTACTCTGAAACATGATGTGTTATAACACATATTTTAACACATTGTGTTTTTTTGAACAAATTGAGTTGGTTTTGTGTTAAATAAATAAAAGGGACAACACAAGGTTGAGTAAAAGTAGACACAGAAATGTGCTCCGTTGAGGACAGATAGTGTTGATTTACTGTTTTAGAGTGTTTGTAAATCGTGATATTTTCTTGAACAGTGAAGCTTTTAAGAACATAAGAAACATTTCATTTAAAAGTACATTTTACCTAAGGGTTATGTATCCTTGCGTATTCAAGGTTAAGGAAAATATTTTACCACTTGATGCATACTCCAAACCTAAAAAACCAACATTAATGCAAAGATTAGATTTGTCAAAACTTTCATCACCTTCTTATTTTGTCATCGACCCATATGTACTTGAAATGCAGCTCTCTTCATGTCTGTCTGCCACGCCTTTATTTTCTTTTCATCTCTGTTCAGTCTGTACAGTTCACTAGTTTAATAGACCGTAAAGAACAAAAGTGGCGAACGAT
Organism: Triplophysa rosa; assembly: GCF_024868665.1. Taxonomy (NCBI): domain Eukaryota; kingdom Metazoa; phylum Chordata; class Actinopteri; order Cypriniformes; family Nemacheilidae; genus Triplophysa; species Triplophysa rosa. The sequence continues at coordinate 15,094,846 of NC_079890.1, read as the reverse complement.
GTACTGTAAGATTCGCGTGACCTTGTTTGGCATTCAGGGGGGTGGAGTCAGCCTTTAGCTATAACTAGTTGTATGCCATACCGTTGAGAAGGGAAACTTATCTAGTCATTGACTGACACAAATCCAATGTTGTGAAGTTTGCATTTTTGACCCACGAAGGGTTCTGTGCGTGTGTGAGAGAGAAAATGTACACAGTCAGGTGCTCTTTTCTGACACATCTCTTTTCCATCTATCTCCAGCCATCCTGGTTGCCATGACGTTTGTACCATTGTTTGCTGGCCTCTGTCAGGTTGCCATGGCAGTGCTTATTTGCCGTACTAAATGTCTGGTGGCGTTAAACAGATGCTGACGACTAACAGAGATCATCTCTGTCTGATCTCAAGCATCTGATCTGAGGAGATAAACCACTCGCTCTGCGTCTCCTGTACATCACATGGAAACCCCAAACCAAACGTGAACTGGAGATAAAGTAAACATGCCTTTTATCAGTATCTCTTGATGATGCTCATTTGTCGTCCTTTTTTTGACTGATCGCTGAAGCAAGTGAGATGCTAAAGCGTCGCACAGGTTAATGGGTTTCGATCAGATCCATCTGTTGCCCTGTGAGCATATGTCAGGTGTGTAAGGGTCAGTGGTCAGGCTGTCTGGACAGCTCTGAGCACCTGAGAGTGCTGCTGGTTATTAAGATCAGAGCTGCTGGAAATGACACATGATGGCACAAGCAGCACAGGTGCAGGGGACTTCTGCTTTGTCTGTTGTGCCACGCTGAGCCGTGGACAGAGGCCGGGATGTTCTCTCAGATATCACCAGTACTCCCTCATGTGGTCTGACTGTGTGCTGCCGATCTGATCCAGAGGACTTTCTGGGTTTAACATGGCGACGTCTCACACGTTTACTGTTGTGGGCAGAGAACCGTGTCTGATTATTAACACTGTGTGATAGCACCGTTTTACTAATAACACCGCTTTTGTATTGTCGATGTGCTCTTGTTATGTTTTTAATATCATTTATACAGTTTCCAAGTTGATTTTGGAAAGAAATGATTGGATGTACTTGGATTGTTGTAAGCAAGTGTAAATCAGAATCTTTGGCTCTAAAGTGCAAAAACAAATGGGTACTTGTGCGAATTTTTATATATGCTCTCTACATATTCTTGGACAGAAGTGATGTCCAGCAGTGGAAAATTGACATCTTTGCTTTTTATTTAAATGTATTATTAAAGATGTATTCACATTTTGGTATTTATCTGGCACAGGGAAGCGTAAACTAAAGTTCAGTTTAGGGATGAATGTAAGGAGGCTTGGCAAAAACATTACAACACCTGAGAAAAGCTGACTGAGTCCAGGCCTAGGAGAATGACTACAAAATATTGCTAGATGAGAGGGTCCATAAATATTGATAGCAGATTTGATTGTAGTCAGTGTAGAAGTTTTGTTTTTTTCAATGCATTTTTGTGGATATTCCAATAATAACCATATTCTCTGTTATGCCGTGGTTTGCTTTTTGCCAAATAATTTTGTCTAATAAGTACTTTAAATTTAGTGCTTTGTCCATTTTGTAACATATAGGCCCACCTTATATTTTTACCGTTTAATATAACTTTAGGGAGCATTAAAAGTATTGTGAAAATATGTCCCATCACTTTTGGCCACTACTATAAATTGTCTAAAATCATTTTAAGTTTTTTAAGTTTTCAAACATCCCAAATATGATTAATTTCATTATATATTTTTATTGTACATAATTTAGCTGACTTGGCATTTTACAAACACCTCGAGAGTCCAAAATGAACTTTGTGTTTAAAATGAATTTAGTCTCAAGGCAGTTCAGTTCTCAGCGTACAGGTGACTGAAGCACGTTGTTGTAATTTAGACAACTGTGTTTTCAATTCAGTTGTAAAAAAACATTTTTCTACTCCACGATACAAGAAAACAGACACCGGCACTTTATCTGTGACCTATCTACAGTGATAGTGTTGTGGGACTTGGCTTCTGTTGGGTGACTTTCCTCTGAGCCTCAGTGACAGATAACGTAGAAGTGCAGTCAAATGACGTAGTTTGGCTAGATAAGATCTGCGAGCGCAATTGTTGACGTCTCATTGTGGTTAGAGAGTGGTTTCGGTTTTTTTCTTTCTGCAACACACAGAAATGTTTTCATTTAGCAACTCGCAGCGCACAAAAGCGTCGTTCAGGTGTTGCTAAAGTATTCAGTCCCACATGAAACGGACTGCTTTTACATGGCAATACCCAGAAACGTTTTATTTTTAACATGCTTGCATGCACTTCAGCAGAATTAAAATAACTCCTTTAGCTGTTGCTTTGTCTTAACTTTCCATAGGGTTTGTGTACAGTGACAGTTGTGAATGACGTGTGCTTTGTATTGTGTCCTTTCAGATGATCCTGTGGGACTGGGATCTAAAACAATGGTACAAGCCGCAATATCAGGTCAGTGCTAAATGTATTGTGTAGATTTCATCTTGCTTATTTGTGCCTTTCTTTAGCGCAAATTTCATATTTTATTTTTTAAATGCACATTTTGATCATGTAATGTATTCTACTTTGATTGATATTGTAAATTATGAATTGTAACAGTAGTACCATTGTGTATAAATCTAAATAAATAAATCTCTATTTTAAATAGAAATATGAATAATATAAAATAATATATAATTAACAGTTTGTTTCTAAATTTTTGCTGTCACACCATAGGACACATGTACAGTTTATTTGTCAACTACCCATATATTATAATATAGAATATAATATTTATTTTTATTTAGTATTAATATTAAACATGAGTGTATTAAACTAATATGTAATTATTTTACTCATTTTATTGATGTGTTTATATCATTTGTGCACTACAAGTATTTTTTTCATAGGCTAAGAATGTGTCCAGAATAGTACCATGGTATATTCTGTTTTTTCTTTTACATGCACATGCAAACCAGCATCTTCTCTTTGGATCTGTACGAGACTCACATTGTCCGTCTTGAGACGGTTTGTAGCACGTTACCTTGCTGTGGCCTGTAGCCCCTCCATCTGCCTGCCGTTCATTTCTGCTGCAGGCCTGCGAGTGGATAACCCTCATCCTGGCTCTCATAAAGCTTGCCAAATGACGTCAAAGCCTGGAGGAAGTGCTCACTGTGCACTTTTATCACACACACGCACATGTGAGCGCACACCCATACGCAGGTCGAAGCAGTACTGCCACTCTACTTTATTACTTTCATCGGCCCCCGAATCCCCCCTCAAAAAAGAAATTATGTAGTTCTGAATTAAATACAATCAATAAATGAGTTCAGCATGTGCACAAGACCGAAGATGGATTAAAACTAGCTGAGTTTATAGATACCCAGAGTTCTTCCCGTAATATCATTATGAACAGTCGCTTTTTTTCTCCGTTGAGTGGATATCATCAAAAGCTGTCTCTGGCGCTTGGCTGGATGTATCAAGTGGATGGCTATGAGAATGAGTCATTCTTTGCTACAGGTATTAGCCCAAGTCTGGAGCAGTGAAATCGTGTCCTGGTGTACTTCTGAATGACCACAAGGAGGCAGTATAAGTCCCACGAATGAGGGAGCCATATGAAATCAACTATTGTCATTGCATATATGTGATAACTTGTGCTCTGTATGTGTACGCAGGGTGCAGTGAGTGGGAACGGTGTAGATCTGTCTGTGATAAACGAAGCCAGGAATCTGGTCTCAGATCTGCTGGTGGAGCCCTCTCTCTCGCCCCACGTCCTCTCCTCACTGCGCAGTGTCAGCAGTCTCATGGGAGCTTTCTCTGGGTCCTGCCGGCCACGGGTCAACCCCTTTACCCCATTCCCTGGTTTCTACCCCTGTCATGAAGTAGATGATACCTCAGAGAGAGGAGAGAGAAAGCCACTGAAGGTAGGTGAGCAGGTTAAGCTCGAGAAAGTCTGTAGAGATGTTTGCCTTCATTTACTATATAAGAAATATATAGTCATAATTTACTCGCCCTCGAGTTGTTTCAAATCTGCTTAAATTTCATTGTTCTGATGAACGCAGATAAAGATATTTGGGAAAATGCATGTAACCAAACAGTTCTTGTCCACCATTGACTTGCATAGTAGGAAAAATTACACTGGTAGTCAAGAGTGCCCCAGAACTGTTTGCTTTCCTACAGTCTTCAAAATATCTTTCTCTGTGTTCAACAGAACAAAGAAGTGTGTACATATTTGGAACAATTAGAGGGTGAGTAAATGATGACAGAATTTTCATTTTTGGGTGAACTGTCACTTTAACCTCATGTTTGCTCCACAGGGATTGTCTCCGTATCAAGTTATACTTGCTACAATCACGGCTTCAATTGTCTACTTAAATGATTCTGTACTTTTAGGGCATGAGCAGCCGGAACAGCCTACCCACCCCTCAGCCGAGGCGCAGTTCAACCTCTTCTTCTCTTCCCCCACCGGAGACTTCCTCATTACGCTGGGAACGCACCAATGGGAAGAGATCTCACTCTGAGCTCAGCAGGTCAGATCATGTGCTTTGTGCTTTTCTGGGGCCATCTACATTCGAGATGAAGCAAGCACACATGTGTGCTTGTTTCTGTGGATTGCTATGGATTGATGGAAACCGTCAAAGGTTGAAGTGTCATTGAACCTATGAGTAATATCAACCTTTTGATCTTATAAAAAAAACAGTCTGTTTTAATAGGATCTTATTCTTACTGTAATTGTGCTGTTTGTCCTCAAGGTGGCAGTGTTAAAACGAAATCAGTTACCAACTATTTTGTTGAAACAAATACCTCTAAGAAACAACTAAAATCTAGTCAAAACTCATAAATCTAATATAAACTTGATTTGTTAACAGGCCCACACTAAATCCGCAGATCATATTTCTCCTTATTTGCTTAATGTTTAATTATTATGACTCATTCATTGGATTATGCTTTCAGGGCAGCGTGACACATTTTATCACATGCTTTTCTCCAGAATGGGCACAAAAAATAAGAAACGACTCAACAGGTTCCATTGGGCCTTATTTAATATGCATTTTCACTGTACAGCCCGAGTTGTGTCTCTAATGGGCCGAATAGCAACCTGCTGACTATACCTAAACAAAGATCCTCCTCGATCACCCTCTCCTACGGCCACACCAGAAGACCAGGTCAGCACCATCAAGATCTAAATAATCTCTTCTTTCATGTATCGTGTAGTCAAGCTCGCACATGAATGCCAGATTCATTTACATATTATAAAATATGTGGGTGACATTGTGACACTGGTCTCCCTGCATGGAAACGTTTCCTTTTGTGTGTCTTTAGGTGCCTCTCCCAGCCTGAGTCCCGTCAGTTCGCCGTCTCACTGTCCCCCTGCTGTTCCCGGCTCATCTCTGGTCACACGCTCTCCGGTGGAGTTCCCCGACACAGCTGATTTCCTCACCAAGCCCAGCATCAGCCTGCACAAGCCGCTGATCTTTACTCTGAGCTCACCTGATTTTCAGCAGCAGTATCGCAGCCCAGTCTCGACCCCCACGTGCACCAGGTACCCACCTTCTTTTTTGAGATTACTCTGAGACTGCACCAAGAGATAAATAACCAGTTGTGTTTTATAATAGTTGTGGCCGACAGATGCTAAAGGGTGTGGCCAGTGTGGAGGTGGGCGATCACCCAGCAGCCAATGAGATGCAAAGAACACGCTCAGGTAGGTTTTTAAGCACAACACCCTGCCACCTCATTCTTTAAGGTTTTGTTTTAAACACCTTGTGTCAAATGTTTAAGCAGTTTGTGTCAAAATTATGCTTCTGCTCGCTTTCTTAGCTGAAAGCGCTGAGTACGGAGCGGAAAACCTGATTCGAGAGGAGAGCTTGGAGGCAGAGTCTCAGGAGGAGAGATCCTCAGACACAGCGGGGGAGAAACCGAGCCAGCCCGAGGACGAGGAACAGACCTCCAGTCCCGAGCAGTCCTCACCGGATCGTGAGGTAGAGCGCACATACACGCACACTCGATCAGGCACAACTTTACTTTATCCCCACATGGTTTCATTATATTAATGTGTAATACATTGCCAAGAGAAGTGAAATCAAGATCCATTGTTGCTTTCGGAACGAGTAATTTTAATTTATGAAGTGCCGTTAATAACATTTACCTTAGAAATCCACGTAAAAGACGAGCCTTTTTTCTTAGCATAACCTGAAATGCCCTCGTCTCGATTCTCACTCGCTCATTTTTTACTGGCCAATCTGGCAGTTGTTAAAGTGGCCAGCTGTTGAATGAGCAGAGCAGAGTTGTGATGTGGTAACAGAGCAGTTTATAGCCCAGCCAGAAATCTCGCTGCAGATGTATTGTGATTATTTGCATTCCCTTATTATGTGGTAGCTGGATTTATAACTCTGGATTTTCAATGGGTCTCTGCAAACCCACGGTTTAGTGTTCTGCCCAAAGGGGTTTACAGAAAGAGCATGTGTGAGAATAACGTAAATTAGCTGACCTAGTCAAATGTTTTTGTCATTACGGCATCTCTTAAAAATCAGTCCTACATCAGGTTGGACTTATTGTGGTTGAGCTCAGTTTTTGTTGTAATGATCACACCACGTCCTTCTGCCTTTTGCTGACTGGGATCCTGGAAGGGAGGAGAGGAGTTCAAGCTGGACCCCATGCTGTCGGAGCATGAAGCTCTCATGGAGAAGATGGACACCTGGAACTTCCAGATCTTTGAGCTGATGGACATGACAGGAGGGAAGACTGGCAGGATTCTCAGCTATGTTAGTACTACGCATCATTCACCAGTGTCAAAAGATCTCGAAGTGAAAGTTCACCCAAAAATGAAAATTCTGTCATCATTTCTCACTCTCTTGTCATTTCAAACCTGTATGACAGACTGACTTCTGCAGAACACAAAAGAAGATGTCTTGAAGAATGTTGGTAACCGAACAACGACGGTACCCATTCACTTTTATATATGGACACAAAACTAATGCAAGTCAATGGATACCACGGTTGTATTGTCACCAGCATTCTTCAGAATATTTTCTTTTGTGTTCTGCAGAAGAAAGAAAGTCATGATTGAAATTACAAGAGGCTGAGTAAACAATGAGAGAATTTTCAATTTTTCTAAATAAAGAATTGTGCTTGAACGTATTAAGTTTAACATGAGAATGTAAAATGTAATGCTAACGTTTCTCTCACTGCTTTGTCTTCAGTTTGTAACAAACATGAATCTGCAGGGACTTGATGGCTCACTGGTCGTCTTTTCTTAATGAAGTTCTGTTTATTACATTCTCTCAGGTGGCGTACACTTTGTTCCAGGACACGGGTCTGTTCGAGATCTTCAAAATCCCCGTCCGGGAATTCATGACGTACTTTTGTGCTCTGGAGAACGGCTATCGTGATATCCCCTGTGAGAATAAAAATCTTGAAATTGTTCCAGTGTTTCTCAAATTGGACCCAAGTGCAGACTTTTGTCTGAAACTAAAAACTGTTTAACATGTTTCCTGACCGTTCTCGCCACAGATCACAACCGCGTCCATGCCACTGATGTCCTTCACGCAGTGTGGTATCTAACCAGCCGACCAATCCCGGGCTTTCAGCAGATCCATAATGAACATGTCACAGGAAGTGATACAGGTACATCTGTGCTCTTATGCTCCGTTTTGGGGTGTAGTGGGTAAAGATTTAGACCCTGTCCTCTCTAGGGTCACGGGTAACCAAAAAAGTTGTTGGTTTAAAACCCCAAGTGGGAGATTTATGGTCCATCGCGATTAGGACCTTTTCCGGTGAATTGGCAAAGTGACAGGCTGCTTTGGATAAGAGTGTTAGGATACGTACAGTAGTAGAGAAAAAAAGTTGAAGATTGAGACAATGATAGATGGATTCAGGTTATAACATCTGTATCTCTAGTCAGGTCTAATTATATCTCCTATACGTCAGATCCATCATGAATAAATGAGTGCCCACCACCGCCGAGCGGTTTTGTGATTCCGATAAGAGAAGCTGTATTGCGATTGAGATCTGATGGAGGCTGCTGGCTCAGCAGGTTCAGGGCTTATTTTAAGTCTGCTGATGGCCCTTGTAATTTCTCAAATGGAGTTCACTCTGAGTCACTCTGCTGCTGTTTCACGCAGCTGCCAGCTCTGGCAAGCAGAGGTGTTGAATCACACCGGGGCCAGTGACTTCACTAGCTGGCTCAAGTACAGATAAAAGAAAAATATAAAAAAATCTTCAGAATGAGATGGAAGAGTATCGTTTCTGTATATGAAACAGTCATGTTAACTGTGTAGCCACCTGGTAATGTTTAGTAAGTCTCTTTGAAATCAAAATGAGATATTTGTAACATGTCTTTTAATCTGTTTACTCCTATATTCATTTTTAGCACATCTATACAGTACATATTTCCAATATATGTCCAGTATAAACTGACAACATAATCGATTGAACTTGAACTACACAGTTTAGTTATGTGCCTCCACTTAAAACAACCAAAAAACAGCAAATCGTGTTTAAAAGTATGTCAACACAATACCAGAAAAGCAATTTCGTGGGGTCTTAATATCACCAAGCCTAGATTTTCATTGGAAATTTTCTTTTTAAGTAATTTAGAGTTTAATCATGTCAGGCTTCATGTGAACAGGCCTTCAGTCAATTCGTGGTACATGCCCACCTAGTTATGTAGTGGTTGTGCAAGCTGGCACTGTATTGATTTGTTGAATGGATTGTTACCTGGAATTGACATGGAATGATGTTGCATTACTGTTGTAACAGAAGTCTTTGTTTTTATCAGATTCAGACAGTGGAATCTCTCCAGGCAGGGTGGCATATGCCACGTCCAAAAGTTCCTCTTTCTCGGATGACAGTTATGGCTGCCTGGCCTGGAATGTCCCTGCGCTGGAGCTTATGGCACTCTATGTAGCAGCTGCTATGCATGACTATGATCACCCCGGTCGCACAAATGCCTTTCTTGTAGCCACTAATGCTCCTCAGGTAAGTGATGGACCAAATTTGCATGTTTGCAGTTAGTGCAACTTTTATATGTATTAATAAGATGTATTTATCTGTACATCTTTATAAGCAATACGATTTATAACAATTTATTACAGCAACACAAAGGAGAAATTCAGACACTTTTGTCTGAGCACTTACACTAAAATGACTGATTTGTAAACACATTACTCATTATTCAAGGATGCATAGATGTCAGGGTAATAATTGATCATTTAAAAAATAAATCATTTGATTTTTTTTTGGAGGATCTGTTGACAGAAATGCAATATAACATACATAACTATGTGTTCAGAGGTGTATAAAGACCTTACATAATGAAGCGTTATGTTTTTATTATCTTAGAATGAGCTATTTCTATCTACAGCATCTCACAGAGTACACCCCTCACATTTTTGTAAATATTTTATTATACAGGTGCTGGTCATATAATTAGAATATCATCAAAAAGTTGATTTATTTCACTAATTCCATTCAGAAAGTGAAACTTGTATATTATATTCATTCATTACACACATACTGATATATTTCAAATGTTTATTTCTTTTAATTTGATGATTATAACTGACAACTAATGAAAATCCCAAATTCAGTATCTCAGAAAATTAGAATATTACTTAAGACCAATACAAAGAAAGGATTTTTAGAAATCTTGGCCAACTGAAAAGTATGAACATGAAAAGTATGAGCATGTACAGCACTCAATACTTAGTTGGGGCTCCTTTTGCCTGAATTACTGCAGCAATGCGGCGTGGCATGGAGTCGATCAGTCTGTGGCACTGCTCAGGTGTTATGAGAGGCCAGGTTGCTCTGATAGTGGCCTTCAGCTCTTCTGCATTGTTGGGTCTGGCATATCGCATCTTCCTCTTCACAATACCCCATAGATTTTCTATGGGGTTAAGGTCAGGCGAGTTTGCTGGCCAATTAAGAACAGGGATACCATGGTCCTTAAACCAGGTACTGGTAGCTTTGGCACTGTGTGCAGGTGCCAAGTCCTGTTGGAAAATGAAATCTGCATCTCCATAAAGTTGGTCAGCAGCAGGAAGCATGAAAGTAAATTTTGCATTTCCTTTGGAAATCAGGGTCCAGAGTCTGGAGGAAGAGAGGAGAGGCACAGAATCCACGTTGCTTGAGGTCCAGTGTAAAGTTTCCACAGTCAGTGATGGTTTGGGGTGCCATGTCATCTGCTGGTGTTGGTCCACTGTGTTTTCTGAGGTCAAGGTCACGCAGCCGTATACAGGAAGTTTTAGAGCACTTCATGCTTCCTGCTGCTGACCAACTTTATGGAGATGCAGATTTTTTTTCCAACAGGACTTGGCACCTGCACACAGTGCCAAAGCTACCAGTACCTGGTTTAAGGACCATGGTATCCCTGTTCTTAATTGGCCAGCAAAACTCGCCTGACCTTAACCCCATAGAAAATCTATGGGGTACTGTAAGAGGAAGATGCGATATGCCAGACCCAACAATGCAGAAGAGCTGAAGGCCACTTATCAGAGCAACCTGGGCTCTCATAACACTGACGCAGTGCCACAGATTGATCGACTCCATGCCACCGCATTGCTGCAGTAATTCAGGCAAAAGGAGCCCCAACTAAGTATTGAGTGCTGTACATGCTATACTTTTCATTTCATACTTTTCAGTTGGCCAAGATTTCTAAAAATCCTTTCTTTGTATTGGTCTTAAGTAATATTCTAATTTTCTGAGATACTGAATTTGGGATTTTCATTAGTTGTCAGTTATAATCATCAAATTAAAAGAAATAAACATTTGAAATATATCAGTCTGTGTGTAATGAATGAATATAATATACAAGTTTTTGAATGGAATTAGTGAAATAAATCAACTTTTTGATGATATTCTAATTATATGACCAGCACCTGTATCTTTTCATGTGACAACACTGAAGAAATGACACTTTGCTACAATGTAAAGTAGTGAGTGTACAGCTTGTATAACAGTGTAAATTTGCTGTCCCTTCAAAATAACTCAACACACAGCCATTAATGTCTAAACCGCTGGCAACAAAAGTGAGTACACCCCTAAGTGAAAATGTTCAAATTGGGCCCAAAGTGTCAATATTTTTTTATGTGGCCACCATTATTTTCCAGCACTGCCTTAACCTTCTTGGGCATAGAGTTCACCAGAGCTTCACAGGTTGCCACTGGAGTCCTCTTCCAGTCCTCCATGACGACATCACAGAGCTGGTGGATGTTAGAGACCTTGCGTTCCTCCACCTTCCGTTTGAGAATGCCCCACAGATGCTCAATAGGGTTTAGGTCTGGAGACATGCTTGTCCAGTCCATCACCTTTACCCTCAGCTTCTTTTTGGGTCGTTATCATGTTGGAATACTGCCCTGCGACCCAGTCTCCGAAGGGAGGGGATCATGCTCTGCTTCAGTATGTCACAGTACATGTTGGCATTCATGGTTCCCTCAATGAACTGTAGCTCCCCAGTGCCGGCAGCACTCATGCAGCCCCAGACCATGACACTCCCACCACCATCTGTGCGCTTCTAACGGCAGCCGCATCGGCTTCATTGTGTGCGGGGACACAGAGCTCAGTTTTCCGGCGGTGCAGACAAACTTGGGTTCCTGCGACATTCCAAAAAGCTTAATGTTAATTAATTTATTAAGATTCAGTATACACCTTAATAAAGCGTGTTATGTAAAGAAATGCCGAAGAGCCTGAACGGAAAGCATATCAATAAAGGATCACTGGAAAAAGTGTGAGCGCTTTGCATTCATGTTCGAGTGTTTAGTGTTTTTTTCATTTAGTGTTTTGGAATGTCGCAGGAATATAAGTTTGGCCTTATTGTTGGGAAAACTGATCTCCGTGTTCTCTCCGTGAAACCGGTGCGCCCGTCTTTATGAAGAAGGGCATGACGGCAGAGATGCGGAAAACGAAGGAAAAACCGAGTTAAGTTAATGGTCTATGTTGTTGTAGTGTTTACTTTCTGCTTTATATTTTATTTATTCGTTAATACAATGTATTGAATATGTTTATTTATTCCTATTTTTTGAGTTCTGACCTCAGAGTTTTCTTTCGGTTTTAAAGCCGTCTGCTTAATTATTTCCGCTGTTATGTTTTCTTTTAAGTGCTTCAATTTGCTGTATTTATATTTATTCGTTTATTTACAATTTATTTTATATTTACAATTTATTTTATATTCTACATTTATAATATTGCTACCATTGAATTTTGTTTTTGAAGAAAATACTCACATTATAGGCTGTTTTTCAGATTATAGGCTATTTTTGAGGTCTGATCCAGAGAAAATAATTTCGTTTGGCCTTTTTATTTTTTGCGCTAATATTTTAGTTTGTTAATATGTTAGTTTTGGTTCGTTTGCCTAAAATTTATATTTACTCCATCTTTTTTTTCAATTTTCACTAGTTCACTAGAGAAATATTATATTGAGACGTATTATCATAACTTTTGGCGGTGTCAAGGCAGATTGCATTATGCGTGTGCTTGAGCGCTTAATTTATATTTTAAAGGCTCGTTATAATGGTTTTGTATAGCTCTGCAATTTAGAACAATGTTAGCAATGCTACATAAAATATCTTTTTCATACATGAAGCTTAAACCATCATCTGATGTCCCCATTCCCCATGTATATTGAAATATTTAATATCATAAATGTGCGAATAGTCGACTAATGGCCTAAATTAACAACTACTAGTCGACTAAAGAAATCTCTAGTCGAGGGCAGCCCTAGTCTTATAAGACCACAGGACATGGTTCCAGTAATCCATGTCCTCAGTCTGCTTGTCTTCAGCTAACTGTTTGCGGGCTTTCTTGTGCATCATCTTTAGAAGAGGCTTCCTTCTGGGACGACAGCCATGCAGACCAATTTGATGCAGTGTGCGGCCTATGGTCTGAGCACTGACAGGCCGACCCCCCACCCCTTCAACCTCTGCAGCAATGCTGGCAGCACTCATACGTCTATTTCCCAAAGACAACCTCTGGATATGACGCTGAGCACGTGCACTCAACTTCTTTGGTCGACCATGGCGAGGTCTGTTCTGAGTGGAACCTGTCCTGTTAAACCGCTGCATGGTCTTGGCCACCGTGCTGCAGCTCAGTTTCAGGGTCTTGGCAATCTTCTTATAGCCTAGGCCATCTCTATGTATAGCAACAACTCTTTTTTTTCAGATTCTCAGAGAGTTCTTTGCCATGAGGTGCCATGTTGAACTTCCAGTGACCAGTATGAGAGAGTGAGAGCGATAACACCAAATTTAACACACCTGCTCCCCATTCACACCTGAGACCTTGTAACACTAAAGAATCACATGACACCAGGGATGGAAAATGGCTAATTGGGCCCAATTTGGACATTTTCACTTATGGGTGTACTCACTTTTGTTGCCAGCGGTATGGACATTAATGGCTGTGTGTTGAGTTATTTTGAGGGGGCAGCAAATTTACACTGCTACAATGTAAAGTAGTGACTGTGAAGAAATGAAACTTTGTTATACAAGCTGTAGTGTTGTCACATGAATCAAGAGATACTGTACATACACCACGGGTCCCCTTGCATGGAATTCGCCATGTTGTGTCTACATTAGCCCTAAAAAGACAAACTGCTCTACAGAGCGTGTTTCATTAATATGTTATCTCCTTCGGCAAAGAAGTGAAAACATGACATCATCTTAGTTCTGTGTCAGCCGCCGTTGTGCCTTTAAAGGGATGGGTGAGCAGTGGAGTGAGCCTTTGGTTGCAATTCGCAACCTCACTGCTAGATGCCGCTAAATTTAATTCACTGGACCTTTAAGCGCCTGCTGCCAGGACAACTTGTGGATTGAAGTGGACTTATGAAATACACCGTAGACTTTTTATGATTCGTTTATGGTGCTATTGCCTATTTTTCTTTTTTTTGTCATGTGGTTTTGAACCATATAAGGGTCAGTAAGTGATGGTGAAAAAATCTCACTCTTCCTTTTACTGTCTCCATTTCTCCACACACATACAGGCGGTGTTGTATAATGACCGTTCAGTTCTGGAGAACCACCACGCAGCCTCTGCGTGGAGCCTTTTTCTTTCCCAGCCTGAGTTCAACTTCCTTGGCAACTTGGACCACGTTGAGTTTAAGCGCTTTCGATTCCTAGTGATCGAGGCCATCCTCGCCACTGACCTGAAGAAGCACTTTGACTTCCTAGCTGAGTTTAATTCCAAGGTCAGTAGTGTAGTTTGGGTTTATAAAAGCTCTCAGAAAAAAAACATTATTTCTGTGCAAGTGATTTATAGAATTGGGTGAAAAAACAGCACACAGCCAAATGAGCTGCACGTCCCTACAGAACACATGTATCAGTGCATTTTTGTTACCGCCATGAATATGTGTGATTGATCTTTACCTTCCTCCCAGGTTAATGATGTGAATAGTCCAGGCATCGACTGGACTAATGAAAATGACAGGTTGTTAGTGTGCCAAGTGTGCATTAAGCTGGCAGATATCAATGGGCCAGCCAAAGACCGCAGCCTTCACCTTAAATGGACAGAGGGTATCGTCAATGAGTTTTATGAGCAGGTAACTTTTATTGACTTTATATAAAGTAGGCAAGCACACCGTTTGGTGGCGTCATAAGAACCTAAATGCATTTTTGCATTTCTGCCTGTATAGGGTGATGAGGAGGCCACTCTAGGATTACCCATCAGCCCCTTCATGGATCGCTCTTCGCCACAGTTAGCAAAGCTGCAGGAGTCTTTTATTACGCACATCGTCGGGCCTCTCTGCAACTCCTATGATGCTGCCGGTCTACTGCCAGGACAATGGATTGATGAGGAAGGCTCAGACGATGAAGAGGAAACGGAAGACATTGAAACCGAAGATGAAGAGCTGGAGGACGATCTTGAACCAAGTAATGAGATATAAATACAATTGGCAGTGTTTAAGTTGACTTTATATCAGAATGCCACTATGCCACACAATTTTATTAAGATAATCATGCATTGCGTTATTGCATTATAAAGTAGCATTTATGCATATAAGCCAGAATATTGCATTTACAAATCTTGCATATTGAAGTTGCCCACATTTCAGAACATCCCTCGCTTCGTATGCTAACTGAGCGCTGTCTCTTCCAGAGAGAAGAAAAGGGCGACGTCGGTTGTTCTGCAACATCATGCAGCACTTAACAGAGAACCACAAGGTGTGGAAGAAAACTATCGAGGAAGAAGAGAAGGCCAAAGAGCTGGAGAGCCCCAGCCTTCCTCCATCCACCTCCTCTGACGTCATCCAAGAGGAAGCCGAAGAGGAGGAGCGACAGTAGCAGGAGCAAGGTCAAGAAATGAAGCTCGTTGAAGGGCTTAAAAAAGTGAATGACCCCTCCCTCTTTTTACCTAAACACACACATATTGACACCCAGAGGAAGACCCCGTCGGATCTTCCGCGCTGAAATTAGTCACTGTGCCGACACTCTGAAACTAATGCAGTTCACATTGTGTTGAAAAAAAGGCCTTACTACTGTGAGAGGACCCTCGATGGGAACCCCACTCCTATGCACTTTCACCCCATGGAGAAGCCGCAGAGAATAAACACAGCTTTGAAGACTCCGAATTGTGTCGTGAGATTCAAAGGAGAGAAGAAAGCAGGCACGGTGATGAGTCGTCCCGACTGTGATGAGCTTTTAACTCTCCCGTAGGTACTTATAAAGTCAAATATGTTGCAGGAGTGACTAGATAAAGGAGACTATGATGTAGTTGACACCTGTTACCAAAGCGAACAGTTCAATAATATGGAAAGACCGAGACTGAGGCCGTCTGAGGCTCAGTGTCAGGAAGCATAACTCAAAATGTGCCTGTCTGAACTTTTAGTATATACACAATATACATTTATTTTTATTGTGGTCCAGATAATGGACTGTGTACGCTGCACTGTACGTGCAGTCCCCAAATCATGCTGGCGACACAAAACACTGTATTACAGAGTCACCAAGTGGAAATGCTGACATTTTGACCGGAAAAATGACCTGACTTATGCATCGTTTTGGATGCTTTTTGTTCATGTACATCACCTTTCTGCAGTTTGTTTATGTTGATTTTTATTTGCGTGTTTGTTTTCCATTTGTGGTGTTTCTTTGGTTTTGTTTTTGTTTAAAGGAACGCCGAGTTGCCAATTGAATTTTCTCTAAAGTCCATCTGTGGACGAGGCATAGCGAACGGAACAGGAAAGCCGTTCAGATGAAGGGACGTTTTTCCTTTTTTATGTTGAAATAGATATATTTTTTCACAGTTACTCAGGATTCATGTGAAGGATCAATCCTCGTTTTGCGAAAATTTAAGTCTGCGATTTCACAATGACTTGCACGTTCTTTTCAGAGGTGAAACGTTTCTATTTTTTGTATGAAGAACTTTAAAATGATTAACAAACTTAAGATGCTCCCTTAAAAGTGCAGTGTACTGGAAATTAACCCATGTCCTTATCTGCTGCTCCAGACCAGTATAGCCATGTTTATTTTTTCCAAAGACCCCCTGATAAGAATTGGGATCCAGCTGTGAAAATGAACTGTTTGTTCGAGTTATCACGTATGTCATAGACTGAACATTGATTTGGGGTTACTTTATGTTTGGCATTATTTAAGAACACAGTCACATGCTTAACGCGTAATCTGGCCAGTGCATAAATCTAATCTAAGGTTTCACACTTTTATTTTATATTTTCTTATTCTTCACCATAAGGCAGGTTTAATACTAAAAGTTCTATATATTTTTGGTCTGAAGCAAGAACTCTAGGCATTCCACTAGAATAACGGTGGGAGTTTGGAGAGGGGAGAGAGACTGACTCGCTTTCGGCCTATTCCTCTCTTCCTCACCTCACCAAAACTCATTTGGTCTCTGTAGAAGTTCTCAAGTAGGCAGTGTAAATCAAGCTAGTATATTTAAGAGAATATGATATTAATGTGCACATTTTACTACCAAACAAGTGTTTAACCTCTGCACAGAAAGAATACTTGCATATATAAATATATATATAATATTATATATTTTTTAATTAATCAGCAATGCGTCTGTTTTCTACATACAGCTGACATATATTGTACATTGAGAACATGTAATGATCATCTTGTTTCAGGAGTTTTTAAAAATCTGATGCTATTTACAGATGTGGATGTGTTTGGCTATTGTGTTTTTCAGTTTTTGGTTGAGATTTGTTTTTTCTTTTTGGGTGCACTGTCTTCGTGTTCCTGCTCATAACCACTCTTCGTCGCAAGCCCCTTCTAAAGATTGCCGTTGGGAACCACGAGCTCCTAACGGCGACGCCAGATGCCTCTCGATCCCCCGTGTGGGTTTGCTCATCAGTCACTTTTGGCCTGTGCTCAGGGTGTGTTCTGTGTTGGGGGCTTGTGTGCACCCAAAGCAGCTTGTGGTGCTCTCTCCCTCTGTCCATGTTCATCATTTCTTGAATCCAGGACTTCAGCATCATCATCCCTCACCTCACATCACTGAGCTCACCCCAGCTGTGCTCAAACGCACACCCTGAACGTCATTCAGGTTGTGAAGGAGGGTAACGGCGGATCAGAGCATCGTCCACTCGCTCGACCATGGACGGTACCTCGCTTTGGGGGTTCATTGGATCACAGTGACCTCTTATGTTCTTGTCATCAGTACTTGTACGATGGCATTCAACTTTTTTATGTAGCATTTAGATAGCAATGTCTGATGTAACCATTCAGCCTCTTCAGGGTTCTTGGGGAAAATTGACTTTTTTTGTTATTATTTATAGCTGTCATAAAGCACCATCCCTGAATAATATTTCCTCTCTCTTTCTCTCTTGATTTGTTTGCGTCATGTTATTGTCTGCTTTGTGATATTCATTCTAGCACATGTGTACATGTTATAGGAACCATTGAAAATTTTGTACAATTTAGCGTTTTATTGACGTCTAGTCATAGTCATAGTCAAAACTACTAAGTAAGGGGATCATGTAACAAATGTTAATTCCAATATTTTAGGATCTCCAAAGTAACCTCCATTTGCTCTCAATAAACACCATCAGACATCACCTGGATTTTTTAAATGCATTAAAGTGTTCCCGTAGCTCAGTTGGTAAATGCGTACATGTAACACTATTTTAACCCACTTGCTTCCGCCAACGAACTTTCAACCCAAAACTTTTGTCCGGTAGTATCATTCCCTAGAGGACGACCGCGCATTAATCATTACCTATTTAGAAAAGTCCTAACACGTGTACGTCTTGCGTGTTTTTGGCATTATCAGGCTGGGCAACTAAGCATCGTCTAGCTGCTTGTTTCTTAAACGTTCACAGATGAAAGCCCAAGCGTTCTCTTGGGAGGACATGCCTGTAAGATGACAGTCAGAAGATGATGAGTCCCCAAGTGTAGGTCATATGAAAGGCCAGCTTTATCTCTGCAGATGACAGCATCGCTGTGACAAGCTGCCCAAAGCAACCGTGCGTTTACTCGTCATTCTCAGTTTTGAGTTTTCTATTATTTGGTGTGTAATTGGTATCTATAGCATAGATTTTGGAAAAATTGTAAGTGTTTTATTGTGATGACAGAAGTGTTTTAAAGGCACTGCAGTGCAAGTGAGAAATGGTTTTTGTGGCACAGACTCAAAGTAAATAATTGCAAACCATTCAAACACGAATTGAAAGCTTTACAAAATGATGTTTGTTGTACACTGACTGACTTTTTTTGCAGTCTCAGTAAATCTCTATCTATATGTACCCATTTCAGATTAGTTTATATGGCGTATACATTTCCAACAAAAATATTCAGCACTGTTGAATGAGAGGTTGAGGCAGGCAGACCAACTTAAACTTCCAAAGGAGCAGTATAAAAATGTACACATCAACAAAGCTTTATGCTGTAAAATTGGTAGGTTTTTTAAGTTTTTATTTACACAGATATTAGTTAAAAGCAAAAAAATGCATTGTACTAGGAAAAAGTATATTGGAGTTCAGCTCTTGAGAATAGCACCATTATCTTCCACAGAAGTTTCATGATAAATGTTCCACTGAGATTAACTAAAGACAGGGCCATTGTTAGTTCAGTGCTGAAATATGGTTTTTAACCAATGGGAGTCATAAATGTTTCTAAAACGTTCTTGGAAAGGCAACTTGCGTCCTCTCATTTAACTCCAGAAATAGAGGAATTCAAGGAATGTTAAAAATGACAGCGCTCCAAACTGTTACAAAGTTGAATCTTGTCAATTATTCATCTCATATTGACAACAAGCGCAACGTTCACTTCGCCACACATTGCACGTCTTTCAAATCGACTTATGAGAGATACGTGCCCTGTACTTTCTCATTCGCCACACACGTGTGCTGTCTGTTCTCCATACCGTGTATTCTTTAACAGTACCCTTATCACACCCAAGCTGCATTCTATGAAACTATGGAGGACACTTTCTGAGAATTTAAGAAGTCAATATCAGAGGTCTGTATTCCCCGCTGAAAACCTGATGGATTTTAAGACAGGGAATTTTGCGCTTCTAAGTAGGCTCCCCGAGGGCTCATGGGGGAAGGTTTACTGCTGTCTCCTGATGGCACATATGGAGTACGGCCGAGGCTGCAGAGTCATGCCTAGTTTTGGGGAAAGACTTGGAATAAAGCCCACTGGGAACTGAAGGTGGAACCTCTGGAGCAACGTGGTGAAGAATAAGAACATCTCCAACCTGGCCAACTGCTCCCCGAGACAGTGACGTTTGCCTAGAGATCATTAAAAATGACATAAATCATGAAAATGAACATATTTGGTTGTGTTGCCTTTCCAAAATATTTGACAATGACCTACCTATTGAGAACGGTAGAAATGCCTCATGCCTAACAAATCTGCCGTTATTGTCAAGGAACCTCTCTGGGAAGAAGATGGATGGGTCACTCCAGTACTTCTCATCGAAATGCACCGAGTACAGGTTAGTGATGACCATGGTGCCTTTGGGAATAGTGTAGTCACGCACCACTGCATCTTGAGAGGTAGCGCGAAAGATACCCAGTGGGACAATATTACAAAGGCGTAGGATTTCATGCAGCACTGCTTCCACGTAGGGCATCCTCTGCCGGTCTTCAAATGCAGGTAGCCTGCCATTCAGGACACAATCGATCTCCCTTTGGACCTTTTCTGAACAGAAAATGCGCATAGCATGATTAGTGACATTTTAAGGAACAAGAAAAAAAATAACCAGAGTGCAGTACAACAGAAGCCAACCTTGTATCCTGGGATACAGAGCCATGTAGAGCATCGCCCAGCGTAGACAATTCGTAGTGGTCTCTGTGCCTGCAATGATGAGTTCTCCAACCGAGAAAATGAGATTATCTTGAGAAAAAGTCGTCGCCGTATCAGTGGCGCTCTGCTCCACCTCATCCAAGTAGGCATCGATGTAATGTCGTGGCGACTGGGTGACCCTCTCCTGTGAGAAGCGCTTGATGATTTGCAGAAGGAAGTTGTACACCTCGTTGGCATTGCGAAAGAGCTTTTGATGCTTCCCAAAGGGCAGGTACTCCATCCATGGGAAGGCGTTGTACATGAAGGCCCAGCCGCTGGCGGCCAGCTCCACGTTCTCGCTGAAGATCTCAATCATGTGCTGAAAATCGCTGTCGTCGTAAGTGAAACGCTGCCCAAAGATGATGTGGTTGGTGATGTTGGATACAGCATTCGTAACAAGATGTTTGGGGTTAAACGGTTTTCCCTTGTGCTTTTCAATGGCGTCTAAAAAGAACAGGCACTCCTCAGAAATCCGCTCGAACATCCGCTGACCGCTGCCAAAGTAACGAAAGCAGTTCACAGCTAGCTTGTGGTGTTCGATCCAACCGCGACCGTATTTGCAGTTCAGAAGTCCTAAATGGTGAATAAACAATGCAGAAAGAGTTTTAAATATAGAAACAAAGAAGCACTGTTTATACATTGATAAGCGTTCTGTGTGCTTACTCATTGATAGTTTCATGGCTTTAACCCAAAATAACAAGAATTGCAATACTCATGATCAGATAACCTCATGAGCGACTGTTCTGTGTTCTCTAGTTCCCACAACTCTGACATATATTATGTGCCAAACATTCTCTGAATCACGCAGCTGCAGACGACTGTGTTTAAAGGGATAGTTCACATAATAACACATCTATTGTTTCCTAACCCCCTTTTTCTATGAAAACGGAAAGAAAAAATATCTGCAACCGGATTTGTGTGCTTTATTTGAAATTGAACACTCCATACATTAGTTCTCTGTCAACAACAGATCTTTTTTTTCGTGGAACACTTATTTATTCCAATTGGCACATCTTGGGTGAGAACCAATGGCATTTAGCATCAGTTATGTCAACCCTGGCACAGCATGTTATGTTGTGTTAATGAGATTTCAGATTATCATGAAAAGAAACCCACACAAAACTTGTATAGCTTTAGAAGATATTAATTAAAGTCTAATATTCCAAGTGACTATTATGGGGTTTTCATGGTGTTTTGAAGTTTGACAGACATGGGACATTATAAACTGTTATGAATTGTATAGTAAAGAACTTCGTGAAGATTCTTCAAAAATCCCAGAATGAGGATAAGTAACCCTGCTGAAAAAACAAAACAATAGAACCCCGCCCAACACACAATAGAAAATTGAACAGTTGTAATGGGAACTGTATTGGTTTTAATGGAAACTTTTATGGCAGGTATGTGATGGATTCTATTGGTGGGACGTTACCTGGCAGAATAATCCTATTGGAATATTTAATGGAAAAAAGAATGATTCATAATGGTATTTTAATGGAAACCCTTAGAATTTCTATTGGGTTTCCTTTTTTTCCCTTTTTTCTAAACCATTTTTCAGTCAGCTATATTTGGAAAACCACTATAATAAATCGATCTAAAAGGAACAACTTACCTCCCATTTTGGTCATCTTCTGAAATAAAGGGAGGGATGGCCGGTCTGCAAAAACCTCACTCTGGTAATACAGGCACTCTTTAATGGCATCGTAACCATTTAGGATAACAGTTGAGATCCCTCCCAAGTCGAGACTAAAAATCTGGATGCAAATGGTAACATTAATTTATCTAGCATCTGCCAAGCATATTTCTACTAATGAACAGAGTATAATTACAGGGCTACAGTCCCACTCACGGATACAGTGAGGAAGGGAATGAATCGCGCTGACTCAGCACGAAAACTGAGTGCAGCAGAAGCGTTGCCAAAAGGCGACGCTAAATGCAGTGCTCTTTTGTTCTTAATTTCCCCACCTACACTGCGAGCGACGCGACCGGAGAGAAACGATTCGACTATAATCAGTCAATTGATTAGAATGACACCGTTCTCGCTTTGGTGCGTCGCGTCGCTTGAATGATTAAAAGAATCTTAATACATGCATAAATAATGCTATTATTAATTAATGCAACTGGGGTTCAAAAATAAAATCACAGAAACACTGCAAGGATATCACATAATAACGTGATTAAAAAAAACTTTTGACCTCGGTTAAGGATTACTCCGAGACTGTGCGTGAAGTGTCATCCGTACCTGTCCGTGGATATCACTCTGCCTCTTCATGTAGACGTGAGGCTCTGTGGCTAGGGACAGTATATTCCCTATAATGGGTAAAGGTGTCGGTCCTGGGGGAAACCCTCGGGGTCTCCGCTGCTTTAAGAGCTGGCGAATCACCAGAAAAACGAAGAGTGTCGTGAAGAAACTACACAAACAAAAGAGATTTTGCTCCCGGGACAAAGACAACAGAGATGTGACCCGATTAATCGATACCATTTTAAAGTATGACACTCTGGGATGATCTATATGCTACTTTGTGAGAAGTTTCCACTTCTCCGTTTTCTCTGACAGAGAGAGAACGAGCGCTAGGGGATCATCTTGCACATGTTGCTTTTTATCCCCCGCCTCTCAAAGGCTAAGATTGGCTAGACTGGGGGGGATCGGTTTGGATGAACTCGCATTGTGCTTGATTAATAGCGATTATTCGCGAGAATTCACGCGGACTTTTTCCCTCGGAGCTGGCGCGGTGACAGTAGCGTTTCGCAGAAGCTCGTCTTGAGTAACGCGTATGCGATTTTGGACGCCCGTACAAACAACAAAAGGACGTTTGCGGTACAAAAAATCCGAAAGGTGTCATTTAAAATGCTTACGTTTTAAAGTATTACATGTTTTAAAGAGGATTACAATATTGCTAGAAATGGT
This sequence comes from Triplophysa rosa, assembly GCF_024868665.1. Taxonomy (NCBI): domain Eukaryota; kingdom Metazoa; phylum Chordata; class Actinopteri; order Cypriniformes; family Nemacheilidae; genus Triplophysa; species Triplophysa rosa. The sequence continues at coordinate 15,071,744 of NC_079890.1, read as the reverse complement.
AAAAGAATCGTCAGCCCAAGACATAACTTTTTCTGGTTTTTCGGTCAAACCTTTGTGTTACTCTGCAAAATCTGCTGTGCAACAAACTTTGACCTTATGCTTTGAAACCCCTCCACCCCTGCTCAAAGAAAAGAAGCAACATTCTGTCCGTCCTGCTATTTTAACCAAGCAGTGACACCTCGAACTCGCAGAATTTATTACGTCACGGTTCAGTTTGTATTAATATATTATTAATTAGTCAATATATATATTTTTAAATATCTTTAATGGCGAGCATTTTTTAATGAAACCAGTGTTTTCTGCGTGAATAAAAAGCACACATATATCTACAAAAAAATGACATTATCAAGGGACTAATAAAATAGATTACATGTAAGTGTATGTTAAGATTGCTATATAATGTGAACAGGCATTTTTATCATTGAGCAGCAGCTCACAGTAGGCTTGCAAAGCGACACTTTCATCTGTTCTGCTACCTATAAAAATTGCATGAGCTTGTTTTTATGCATTGTGGGAAATGCTGAAGAGCATAATAGGTTTGGAGAGGAAAACAAAGTTAATGTCTCTGCACAATATGAGAAACAAACCAACTCAGTCTTCAGGTGGGTTTTTCTTCACCTTTATCAGATGTGTCCAGGTTGTAACTAATCTCACACGAATCTTTCCATAAATCAAACAGTTTTCCACAGAGTATAGTTTAAATACCCCACTACAATGATGCTTCATTCCACACCAGTGTCTCGGGATGTATTATCTACTGAGCCTTCTACTGGTATAAATAGATAAACCCAACAGGTCTCAGAGGATCTGTTTGTGATACATAATGAGGACATCTACAACACTGGATATGAGGAACACATTCTATTATGGTTTTTGCAGAAGAGGAAAAATCTGTCACAGTCATAGATTAATCAATAAAAGTCTGTGATATGTCACAGACACAACAGCATGGTATTACTTTACTGCCATCGCGTCGAGAGATGAGGTCATGGGGCCTTCTTGTTTCAGAAATAACTTTTTAGTGCACCCTGCATTTTGTCTTAATGTTGCACATAAGCAGTTTTGAATGCATCCAGCTCGCAGCCATCAATGGTATCACAGTCGGTCTTCTTGTTGGTTCTTGGTGACTCAGATGATGGCACCGGTTTTTAATGTTGTCTAAATCCGAGCATGGCGTGTGATCTGTAAAGCACATGGACAAGATTACAATGAACTCGAAGTTGCAACGGAGGCTTGATTGATGAGCAACACTCAGTGATTAAATCTCATTTCCTTAATGTCTAAGGATGAACTGCGCTGGCTCCTCGCTGACCATTTAGAGCTACTTTGTGTCTCCGAGAGGGTTATGAATTGTGTTTAGTTTTCCTCTCAGAGCCATTACAAATCTCACTTAATCCCTGCTCTCTTCCATCTGCAGGTGTTCAAACAGCCATGCCATCTTGGAGAGCAGCTGCAGCCGTCGTTGCTCACTTGGTGAATTTCCATCTTGAATTTTGAAGCACGTGTTTAGCCAGATGAACATACGTACTGTAATAAGCGGAAAGGGCATCGTCCTCCGCTTCGAAACGAAATGATTATCTGTCTTTCGGAATAACTTACACAAGGCCGGGTGGAGCTGGTGATGTTAAAGCATGACCAAATTTGAAAGGTTACGGTATTGACTCGAAAGTTTAGTGCGGGGAAAACTCGCCGGCCTACTTTGTTTGCTTACTCACTGATCTATGTACACAGTACGTCTCGGCAAAGCATCCCTATAACGGAAATGACCCTTCATTAGACTTGAGAGGTCCATCACGCGCGCTAGTTTGCGTCCGTGGTGGAGCTGAGCGGTGGTCTCTGGTCTTGTCACTTCACCCAGATTTACTGATTTTGTCATTGGCACGGCTTCGGGTTCGATAGCACTAAAAGGCTCATCCAGACTAATGGGGTTCCTATGTGACGCAAACACAGTCTCTCGGTGGAGATGGTTTATTAGGCCGTAGCCAATAAAGAAGAGGAGTCAGATGATGCCTCAAGACAAAGGGTTTAGTAATTGGGACCGAGATGGAAGGCTTGTTACGGTCACAACCTCTTTGATTAGGACGACGGGTCACGTCATCACAGGAAACCCAAATAAGGAAAAGAGCAACGTTGCGATTGATCGCGCGCGTTATTGCAGGACGCACAGTGAAAATGGCATTTGAGCGTGTTCCCCGCATCCAAGATCGCCCATCAGCATTTGTCTTGCACATAATTTTAAATCGATTCATGAGAATGTCACGCAAGCAACATCCAGACTTGCTTTTTCCTCCTCGTTCTTTAAGGGGTTTTATTCATTTCATTGTACATTCATGCTAACACTAGGTGTGTGCTCAAATATTTAGATCTAGCATCATTTAACAAAATTATAATGTAAGTATTAAGTATTAAACTTGAACCGTATCACATTCGCAAAGACAACAGGCTTATGTGAGTCTCAATAATACTTAAAGTTTGATAGACATACGATATACAGCTTAGATCTGCAAGTTGATCATAACAGAACATCAGCTATTTTATTACAAGGATTATTATTATTCTATATAAAGAATTGTTAAGACGTTGAAAAAGACCCTCGACTTTCTTTTAACACATTCCCCTGACAAGTAAATTGCGTACTATTTCAAATTTGTTCCGAACGATATTGAATTCTGCTGATCACTGGTGAATTTTTGTGAATGGAGCAGTTTGTGATTGAGGAATGACGTCATTGGTGTGACACACTATTTATCATTTTCCAGAAGCCGAGAACGATCGGATTGGTTGGATGAGGAAGCAGAGCGCTCTGGTTGGCTGTCCGAGAATCATTAAACACCCACACTGTCAATAGTGAGACTCACATGGTGGGTATATAGGCAGGTGTGTTTTAGCTTGATGCAACAGACTCAAAATTTCATCAAGTTGACATATCCCCTCTATTTTGGAACGACTCTTTTCTACTCTCTGTTGCACGAAGCCTAACATCTTAAGGTAAGTAAAACTATTTATGACCACACATAGATGTCTTTTACGAATGTCCATGTATGGGTTATGTTAAATGAGACTCCAGGACGCACTTTATGGTATATACTTGACTCTTTAGCTGTGTAGAAAGGCATGCTCTGTGGATTTTTCAAGGAGAATTGGACAGCTCCTGAGCGCTGGCTGTGGGTGCGGAGAGAGAAGCTCATTATACTAATGCACAGGATCCCGCTGGAAGGGAAATCAGGAGACTAATATCTTTAATGCTGCAGTTAGAGCGTGACAGTGGAAGACGTCGGCATCAGGCACACAAACTCTCATTCTCCTGCCGCAAACACGAGAACATGCGCAAAATGCTAACTTTAGATCTGTTGTGTGAAGGTTTTCTTTGCATGTTTGAACAGTCAACTGGTGTGCCTGTGACATTGAGAGAAATTCTTGGTTAGAAACGAAATTTCCCGGGTTAACGCTGAAAATAAAATACACTTTCAGAATGTAATCTAATGGCAGAATTTCTCGCTACAGGGGACCATGGTCATGTTGAAGATCTCCGCTTTCCTTGTTGCCTACGCTCTGCTTATTTGCCAGATGTACAGCTCTAATGCATCTCCTGCCAGGTGAGGTTTTAAAAAAGAAATGCGATTTCCGCCTGATGAATGCGATGATGACAAAGGATTATGTTTTACTACCACAATTCCATAAATCAGCTAAATATACAAGTAAGTGAAACGGGTGCTTTGTTCAAGACATTTGGACAGAGGCTATAGAGCATATGTTTTCATTAGAGGTTGCGGCATCATGGACTATCAGTCTTTTGATTACATCAGATGAATCCCGGCCAAACCCACTCTGCTTACAACAGTATTGATCGGTGATAAATCTTAACTTGGCAACGGGACAGCTTTTAAGTGCCATACTCTTAGCAGATTGTTTTGATTATGTTTAGGGTTTGTCGGAGCGAGCAAAAAGTGCTTTTACCATCGGAAAAATACGAAGCATTTGTATAGTTATCCACATCGCGGGAGCAAATAATAACCTGAAGATGTTGGGTTGCAGGCCTGCACTGGAATCCACACAAGATCGAGCGACACTCACCGACTACGAAGCGAGGCGGTTGCTTAATGCGATTGTCAAAGAATTCGTGCAAATGACTGCAGAGGACATGGAGCAACAAGCTTCTGAAGAAAACAGGTAAAAAGATGCTCTTTTCTTGCAAAGATCTTTCAAAAAGGCAAATCTATTGGAAGTGATTTGCACTGATTTGTTTCTCTCACGTTCAAGAAAGTAAGCCCGAATTACCTGCGATATGAGCGCACTACCTCGTTTATGTCAACTGTATTTAGACTTGTTTTATGCGACAGGTATGTGATGAATTTCATCAGATAGGGATTCATCTGGGGAGTTCTCTGCCAAGCATGAAACGTATTAAGCCCTTCTAGTTCATGATACCATTTGTAATGTCTGTTACTGCATGAGTATATCAAACGGCATGAACAAAAGCATGATCTACAAACATGTGAAAGGAAATGCCTGCATGATATGCTCAGCGAGCGTCATGAAAGTCAAGATGTGAAACGCAAATCCAAAACTGAACTACTGAAGCATGGCAGGGCGTATTAGCATAACGGCAACACGCGAGGAAGCATGTCAACATGCATCCCATCATCTTTATTCTGTATGTGAATGTCATGAATGCTCCTGCATGCCTGTCTATGAGTTTTTCTGCATGTGGTCTCTTTCCTCACAGCCTGGGTAGACCCATGTCCAAGCGCTGCTCCAGTCTCAGCACCTGTGTGCTGGGGAAACTGTCCCAGGAGCTGCACAAGCTGCAGACGTATCCACGCACCAATGTGGGAGCGGGTACGCCGGGCAAGAAGCGCAGCCTGGAAGACAATGATGCATTTGCTGGATACGGAGAGGCAATCAATCGTATATAATCGGCAGCGGCTGTATCCCCTGCTTGGCCCCCGATATGCGAGCGCATGCGGAAGTTTGCTTGCCTGATTGACTTGACTTTGGCAGAGTAACACATCTCAGACAGACTCTTTTGCACTAATTTCGTATAGTCACTGGATCTATTTAGGGTATATAAGTGAGTCATGATACCGGAGAGCTCTCATTGGTAGCTTTTTCTAACTCAAAGCAAAGTTTCTGTCTTGTTTGATTTGATTTTGCTCCTGGTCTAATAAAGATATTTTTAGAATGACTTTTTTGCCTATTGTTTGTTTGAAATGTAAAACTATACGACTAAATATATGAGATAAGGTATAGATATATTCGATGTTATCAGGCTCTACTTCCCATTTAGGTAAGAAATGTTACAGCAGACATTTTGCTAAGTGCACCTACATAAATATATACAATAATAAAACTAATTAAAGCAAACGATTTTTTACATATTTATGCTTTATTACATAAGAATTTGAACTTTTTTCCCCTCCATTTTTCAGTGTTACGACGCAGAAGCGAGCTTGTAACACAGCCACGTGTGTGACCCATCGCCTGGCAGATTTTCTGAGCCGCTCCGGGGGTATCGGAAGCAGCAAATTTGTCCCCACTAATGTGGGCTCGCAGGCGTTCGGCAGACGGAGGAGGCTCAGTCAGGAGTAGACCACTGACAACGGACCCTCGGTTACGGTGTATGCACAGTATTCTAAAAACCTTTTCAGGTGTCAGACTGACCTCATTATTTTATCTGAACCTCGATCAAGATAAAACATTGCACGACTATAATAATTACATGACGGAATGATGTAGATGTCACATCATGTTTATAAAATGATACGATTACCGAGATATAGATGTTGATATTAACATTCATCAAAACATTTCTTTTGACAGGTCTCCGCAATTCTTCTTTGATCACAGTCAACGAAAGAGAAAACCATCATGTCCACCTCAAGAACCCTGGGAATGGAAACGCCTCACTTTCATCCGAATGGACTCCGGTTGATAGCACTGTTTGTTTCCATCCTGCCAGACATTCAAACTGCTTATTTATTTGCTCTTCCACAAAGCAATGAAAATGTAAAAAAAAGAAAGAAAAGAGAGGTGATCGGTAGTCATACTCATTTTTTGACTCATCCTGCTCCGAGGAAGAGCATTGCTTCATTATTTCCTCTCTGCAGAGAGCACATTCAGTTAGTATGTACAGTATGGTTTGGCCCATGTTCCTCTAATGTGTCTCAGCCCATTTCAGTATTTTGGGGATCACATTAAAGCAGTGCCTCATAAAAAGGCTTCCCTGAATATGGACGTGTCTTGTGCCTTGATGTAACACACTTTACATGCCGCTGTTGTACAGTATGTTTGAGGAGGGAGAGGTACTACCACTGAATTACAAATTGTAACAATTGTGAATTTGAGCAAGATTAAAATGTATTTTAGATACATAAGGTTTGGGGTACTTGATTTATTGATTGACTGGTTGTTTTAGTAATTGGTCTGCGTAGTCTTATACACATTCCCCCGTCACACCACTTTCTGCACTTTGCGTTTTTAATACAATCATAATAAAAATGAACAGAAAAAGACAAAATTACTCTACAGTCGTGATTGTCCAGTTGTTTAAAATGATTGTCAGGAATTTTCTGCTGCTTTGTCCGAAGAAATAAATAATGCCTCCCACACAGCACATACAGGATACAGAGCCGTCCATTAAAAAAAAAAAAAAACGTACATTTTGATAATAACATGAACTAAAACCAAACAATTTAAACCTTATCAAAATCGAGATTTTGCCAAACTTGATGGCTAGTTTTTAGGTAACAGGTTTTCATGGTTGCATATATGTTCTGCTCCACATACGGTACACAAATACTTCATTTGTTCTTATTGGCTCCTCTGAGCATACTCCACTGACAGCAGTCATTCCGCAGAAACCCTTCAGGGAGCTGTTTGTCATGATAGTGTTTTTCAGTGGCTAATTGTCAAGCTGGTCTGTAACTCCCAACAGTTACAGCCCATGGGAACTTGTTTACTGTCAAATCAATTTCCTTCAGACCAACTAAAGCAGTCTTTTTGCTATAATGTATAACGCAGCGCAGAGACCCGTTGTGCCTTAATTGGGAGAATTGATTCTTATTTTCACAGACACCATGATCTTATGAAATTCCAAAGCCTGGTCTGATCTCGCAAGTGGGAAGATGTTTTAAATAATGCACCTTTTGTCTTACCCTGCAATTCAATAATGAATGACTTAAAACCTTTCATGTATTTAATAAAGCGCTACGCTTTAATGGGCTTCCAAATGAGAATAAACCGCAAAAACTGAATGATTCATTTTCATTCATACAATCTCATAAACGATGGTGATTCTAATCACTAAAACCATTCGTCCAAGTTTCCCATCACAACCTTCTCGGCAATCCTGATGGCATTTTATCAAGTGCTTTCTTGTGTCCTCACACAGTTCAAATGGATCCCATCCAGTTAGATGCTTTGTTAATTAACCTCTATGCCCTCATAATAGGAGTCATTTCATATCTCAGTGCCCCCCTCCCTTCCTCTCGGCTAATGAGGAGACATTGTAAGTTCTTGTGTCACTGAGAGGAAGGGTCTACACGAGCCAGCCAGTCAATTAATCTTTATCTGCAAACTTTAACAATACATTACACATTTCATAATTATGTTTTACATTATTGGACTTTTGTTCTTGCAGTTAAAAAAACTTGAACATATCAGTTGCTGTGACCTGTCAATTTAAAGCCCCTGTCTGCATGGAATTTATTTTTCTCATCGTTTCAATTATTAATGTCTGTTTTTGGTGCATTTAAAAACACAATAAAACAAAGCTCTGCAGGTATTTGCTAATTGAGCCGCATAATTGAGTCGACGGAAGCGTGATGATTTTGCCATAGCAAGATGTCATTCACTAAATGGATTACAAGCCTCCGGCGCTGTATGTCCAACTTAAAAGAAATGGAATGATCTAAATGAAATACATCAACACATGGAGCTAAATAAAGCCGCCAGTGCTGTACAGCCCAGATTAGTAACTGTATGGCAGGCAGCCAATGAATTCACCTATGACAAATTCTATTTAAACATGCCGGCTAAAATGCTAAGCAATCTAAAATTGAAAGGGTGCATTTCTGGAATGAAGTAGGAAGGAATGCCACACCAGCAGCAATCTGTTTAAAAGTATCTGTCAAAACAATGGAAACAAATGGAATTCTGTCATTAATGTAGTAGTGCGATTTTTTTTCTCACATTTCTATTAATCGGGATGATTTAAAAAAATGGTCTGTTTCCACATATTCGCAATAACTAAAAATGCCCTAATTCTAATTTCAAAAGAATGCTTTTCATTACAGAAGGGGCGTGTGGGCTGGCCCCGTGCATTGTCACCACTGGATGTGCTTTACTGTAAAAAGCAATTGCTTTGATTGAATGCAAAGTGACGCACATCCACTAATGAGATCAATGGCTAAATATAAAAACATGATATTTAGCAAAGCCTCTCACTCTGAGTGGAACAAGAAAAAGCAAAGGAAAAAACAATCAATTCTTTCCACATCACTCCCTTCTGGAGCCTGTTTATGGAAGATGAAATGGCCATTTTGGCCCCAAACCAGTTAAAAAAAATTCTGTGTTCTCAATGGAGATCTTATTCGACTCTGGTCAAACAATCTGAATTAATAGTTTGGATTGAATTAATAATCTCTGCAACTAATGCAAAAGAACACAAATTGACAACATTCTGAAAAACATCACTTTCACATTCAGGTTTTGATGATAAATGACTGTTGCATGCTGGGATTGCTTGTGTGTTGAAAAGAAACAAAAAATACAGTTGGATTGGATAGTTAAGGAAAAACGCTGAGCGAATGCTCAGAGTGTGCAGACTATTTTTAAAAGGTCCAGTGTATGATATTTAGTGGCATCTAGTGTTGAGGTTACAAATTGCAACCAGCAGCTCACTCCACCTCTCCCTTTCGAAGCACTACGGTGGCTGACACAGAACTAAGATGTAGTCACGTTTTTTCTTCTTGGCTGAAGGAGATAACGTATTTACAAAACACGCTCAGAGCAGTTTGTCCGTTTAGGGCTACTGTAGAAACAACATGATGAATTCCATGCAAGGGGATGTAGATAGAAATAGCTCATTCTAAGATAATAAAAAGATAACGCTTCATTATGTAAGCTCTTTATACATCTCTGAACACATATTATATTCCATTTCTGTCAATAGATCCTCCAAAAAATTACACACTGGACCTTTTTAAAATAAGTAGCTGTCTCCAAAACTATAGTTAGCAGCCATTATTGCTAGACAAAGATCATCACCAGCTACATATAGCACATCTGTACTGTCAAATACGTTTTATTGAAGACACAAATTAAGAAGAGTTACAATCATACATAATTGTCTCTTTTACCATAAACATACAAACAAATAAGAGGAGAGAAAAAAAAGAGGAGAAAAAAGAAAAGAAAAACATCATTAAAAAAATCACATGAATCACCAACCCTACCCAACCCAACCTGTTTTATATTAATTGTAGAATACAATGAGAAGTATTAAGGCATTACATTGACAGGAGATGCATTAGTCCATAGAATTTCCATCAAGATAACAGAAAAAGGGTGACAAATTTTGACAAACTGTTCATAGTTATCCTTCAAACAGTATCTAATTCGTTCCATATGTAAAGTAGACGTCATCGCTTCAAGCCATAACTTGACCGTAGGAGGCTCCTTTTTTTCCCAGAACAACAGTATTAACTTCTTGGCAATAATTAAACTATATGTAAGCAGTTTGTGTTGTGCTCCTGAGAATGGATACATATGTTCAGAGAGTCCCATAATAATAACATCGGATCCGGCTGTATTTGCACCTTAAACATTTGTGAGTGCGCTACAAAAATACCATTCCAGAAATTCTGTAACTTGAAACAAAAAACAATCATAGTTATCTGTACTTTGATAAGCAGGGTGGTTAACTCACAAACCCGAAGCATCTGCATATAATAGCGAGACATAAAAGTTCCCGATGACATCAGCCAGTCTGCACATTGTCTTCTCGTTTCATTGCTTTCCATCCGGTATGGTGACGCAAAGCAGCATGGATTAAACCGTGAACCTTAAAATCAGTGAAGTGTCTCCTACTTTGTCTCTCATCCTTCAACAGTTTGCATTCGATTATCAACAAGCCGTGAAATTGAGGCTATATAAAGATGAACGAGCAAAACGGAAGCCACCATCATAATTTGTTTGAAGTCGGAGAGCAAAGCCAATCAAAATCTAAAGCTCTTATCAAAATTCCAATGTTAATGATCCATTCTTGCTGTAAAACTACTCAGGCTGGTGAAATCAATCCTCACTTAGAAACCGAGCAAACTGTGATAATTTTCAGAGACATCAGCTGGAATTGAGAAAATAATTCATTGCGTAAGCCGTGTGTTTTAAGGCCGTGTCTAAATCAGCACTTGACATGTTGTTAGGGATGTTGAAGGTAAAATGAGTCCCTTTGGGCTTTATTACTAAATACTAACATACACAAATCTAGTAATGTGCAGAAACTTTGCAGAACTCTGTGGAAAATAGTGACTGCATCTCATGTGAGCTTGAAGACCCATAAGCTATTAGCTTGCTATAGTTTCCATATACTGGTTAAGAGTCTTCAGGGTCGTCATTTAAGCCATACATACATCTCAGGATCAATAAGTGTGCACTTGCATTAGAGACACATGTACCACACAAGTGGACTGACCAGAAGGAGGCACCCATAGGGAGCAGCCGGCACTGTCCGATCAATAATGGATATCTTTTAATACGTAATGCTTCTGTGAGCATGATTCACACTACATCAAAGTGAAGAGAAGATGCCATTGACATTCAAAAGTTTAATGGAAAACCATACACTTTGACCCATAAAATGACAGAACATTTAGTACAGATTTAGATTTGGATGGTGGCTGTCATGCTACCATAAAAGTTTAACAGCTGACAGTAGGTCCATAATGCTATATTAAATATACAGACATACAGTATATGTGGTAGAGTAGTATAGAAACGAATGCTTTTGCATTTGAAGAACGTAAACTTCTCATTGAACAAAACAACTCCCACCTACAAATACATCAAGAAATAGACAAAAGTGTCCCCAAAGTTGATTTTTCTATTGTGTGCCATTCTTTTCACCTGACATCAGCCACATCTGTTGGACTAACTCTGTTATTCCTATATACTAACTTCTTTTATAAACAAAACGATTTCTGTCTGAAAACAAATCATTATCAGCAAGTCATCCTGCAAATATTTTTACATCACTACAGTTTATACTAGACCTGCAGTTTTTCTCCAGAATACAAACATGAGTGAAAGTTTTGTAAAACACTGCCACCATGTGGCCAAACGGTAATCTACCATTAACTGTGCAATTATTTTACAACGTTCAAAATACCCGCGTACTTTAAACGGAAGCAGACATACTTGACAAATGTAAAAGTACATACAGTAACTAGTAGTCTTATATAATATGTATGCAATTTTCTAAGGTGTCAGGTTAACAAGTGAACACAATACAAGTACAAATATTGATATAAAAGTAGATTTGCACATAGCTTATTCTCAAATGAATTACTAATTTAAAAACTTTTGAAAGTATTTCTTATTTCAAATCAAACGATTTTTGCCATAGGGGAATGTGGTCACAAACGTCATAAATACGTTTGTGACTGATGTAAAGACGTGAAACAAGCTCTGGTTTCTCAAAAAAAAAAAAAAAAAAAAAAAATTTTACTGGACCTTTAAAATGTCCAACGAGACATTATTAAACAAATCCTTTTCACAAATCCACATCTTCAAAATAATGTTTTGTGTGTGACTGACAACGGCTTGTTTTTTTCTCCAATTTTATTCACATCCCTGTTGAAAAACAGCACATGCTGGTTAGGTAGGTTTTGAAGCAAGTTTGAACTGGTTTAAGCTGGTCATGTGCTGGTCCTTAGCTGGTCATGAGCTGGTTTAAACTGGTCATGTGCTGGTTCTAAGATGGTCCCAAGCAACTAGCTTCTAGCCCAGGACCAGCTCATGACAAGCTATGGGACCAGTACACAACCATCTTAAACCAGCTCAAAACATGCTTCAAAACATTCCTAACCTGCATAGCTGTTTTTTTCAACAGGGTTGGTACTATGGTGAACACTGTCTTTTAGGTTTTTGGCCTGCGTTTAATTTTTAAGCCCAATTGACCTGACTTTAGACTACTGCTTTACTCACCTCATAAAGTTTTAAGCGGATTGGTAAAAAGTAGCTCCATAGCACATGAAAACAAAGAAAAGTTGTGGTGAAACGCCAAAAATCTAAATTCCACTATATTCTAGACTAATTTGAACGAATTGTTATAAAGATTTCATCTATTCTGCCTACAAAATCTTCATTATTCTTAATATTTCTGTTTCTACATTCATAGGAAATACAAAACATGCCAACAATTGTCCATTCTTGAGCACGTCTACCATTTTTTATGTAATTCAAAATATTACCTCAAGATGGCAGTAGCGACCCACTTTTCCTACTAGTCACAAAAAAGTCTATAAAGAAATGTTGGACTTCAGTCTGCTGTAATGTTTTGCAAGATTTTTCTGCTCTCAGATTGTGCTACATTTATTAATATTAGTTAGTTACTTTTACTATGTCATGATGTGTAAAATATTTCATCATCATTATCAACAAAGATCTTATCTTTAATGAATAATCTGTGTTTGCACTTTTAGCTGGGATAAAACAACAGCTGTTTTGATCAAACTTAATTTACCTTTAAAGAACCCGGAATTCTTAAATATCTGTCATGAAGGAGCCATCGTTAATGAACCACAAAATCCAGTCAATGTTTTTGTGCAACTAAAAATGCACATACTGTCCTTCAGGATATATAACACCCCACAGGTTTTAATTAAAATGTCAATTCTTTAAAAGTTAATTTAAAATTCAATAAAATACAAATAAATTAAACATAATTCTCTAGATAATATTTGATACAAATCTTTTTATCAGTCTGTCTCCTTGTATGTTCATCTTTAAGATAAATGATTAAACATGTTAAAAAGCTAACATTTACATTTTGTTTGTAGTATTCCTACAGTTAAGTGATAAGCTCCCATTAATTTACATTTTAAATTGCAGCTCTGCATTCAACCCAGATTTACTTAAATACAAATGTAGAAAGTAAATAAGATTTCAAAAAACATTGGCAACACTTTACACCAAGGTTGTATTTGTTAACATTAGTAAATGCATTAACTGACATAAACTAACAATGAGCAATAAAGTTTTTCAGCATTTTATAACCTTTATTAATGTTTATTAATGTCAACACAATTGTTCAGGGGTGTTTCCCAAAAGCATAGTTAGCCAACTATGGTCGCAAGTTGCGTCGCTTCAGCATAGTTAAACGATTCAAGTGTTTCCCGAAACCTTTGTTCCAACGATCAATCGCAAGCAGCATCTAGAGCTGTGGTTAGAAGCACAGTTCTTTATTATTATGACATGTGGACTTACATATATCATTCTTTTGTTTTGAGCAAGGTAAGCAAGCAACATGCAGTGCATTCTATATCCATCATTCGTTATGTTACGTTCGTGAAAGAATCGTTCTTTTTGAACAAATCTTTTAAGTTAACGAATCGTTCTAGTTCACGAAATGCATTGACTCACATTTCTCATTTACTGAAATCTCTCCCTCGAGCACAGAGAGCATCTGGCTTTAAAAGAGTGTCTAAAGCACGAGGCAATGGCGTTCGAGTAGGAGCTGTGACAGAGCATATGATTGGTTGAATGTACTGAACGAATACGCCCTTCACTGAACGAACGAGCTGGTGTTTTGAAGGACCCGCTGCTTCGCGTTCGTCAACGACATGAACGTCGATCAGTCATCTCGTTCGTAAATGATCTGAATGAGCTGCTACTTCTCACTCGTGAACGAAATGAAAGAGCTGTCTCGTTCAACAAGTACAGAAACAGACACAATGTAAAGATCCTTACAAAGATGAACGATGGTTTATAGTAAAGGTAGTAACCATCTTTTGGCGTACTATATGTCTTCTTACCATGCCAATACAAATGGTTGTACTGTAAATATCATGCTTAAACGATAGTTACATTTTAAAAACCTAAATGTACTATTTTACAAACATAATAATTTAACTGGTTTGTAGTAAAAAGTTATTTTCCTAATGAAAGTATAGCATCGTTTGTTATAAACATGTATATAACCATATTTACAGTAATTCGAGATTATGACACATCATGACACTTAAACATGCTAACGCATGCAAGTAGGTTGTTGTTGCTAATACTGCTGTTGCTTACGTGTTGCTTTTATTAAATATGAGAAATCAGTCACTTTTTAATCTGCACCCGAGTGGGATCACTGTCCTGCTGTGGAATACTGACTAAAGCATGAGCCAATAGTCTCTGAGTGCGGGATTTTAAAACACTATCATTGGTTTGAGCTACTTAACGAATACGCCTCTTCACTGAATTTGTCAGTCATCTGACGTTACGAATCTATGGAATTCCAAACCTGACTTAATTAAAAATAAACAAATACAAAAATAAATCCATGAAGAAATGTTAAAAAAACAAAAATAAATGAGTATTTATACTTTTTTTCCTTATTTATGTGTAATTATACATTTTTTCACATTTATTTATTTTTTCATTTAATTATTTATACATTTATTTATTTTCACATTTATTTATTTCTACATTTATTTATTTATGTATTTCTTTGTCTGAATGCTAATGAGTGGGGGCGTGTTTCACCTCAGACATTAGCAATCGATCTCAGAGCGGCGGTGCTGAAGCTTTGAACTTTGTTTTGAAAAGTGGTGGGGACAAAGACGACACAAACAATACTTTAATAAATTGTTTCTGTAATAACTCATTGGGAATATTCATAGGCGTCACAAGCGCGAAAATTGTAGGTGACTCCTCCTCTAGAAAACAGTATAAAAACTGCGCAGCTTTATCAACAGCTTCAGTGGTGTAACGTTAGTGCGAAAGACGCATGACAAATAATATTGACTCAGTTGTGAAGCAGGTTCGAATCCGCTGAACTCACTATTCTAAATTTTCACATCACATATCAGATCTGCTTCCATTTGTTTTTGAACTATATCATGCTTTCATCAATAGATGATTTAAAGCATGTTGTGCTTTATTATACAGTATGTAAGGATGGCTGTTGCCATACGTAATTAAACGTATTAATTCGTGATAAAATAAAAACTACTGAAACGAATGTGTGTTTTCCCCATGTTAAAAATTTGGTGTTTGACACAGATTACCTGTCGGTGGGTCAAGGATTGAGATTTTTGATAACCCCCTGCTAATAAGGACAAACATTCTGTCACGATTTGGCAAGGAAAAGAACCCAAGCGCAGGCAGCGGTAACAAAACAAGACTTTAATAAACAAACAAAAACCCACGATGGGGTGCAAAACAAAACCGGAACTAGATAAACAGAAACAAGACAAGAACTCAAAACAAAACACTTCCCATGAGAGGGCAAAAAACTAAACAAAATCTAAAACGAGACAAGGTATAATCACACGGCAGGGGAAGGTAGGGAAACACGAAACACTCAAAGTCCAACAGGAACGCAGGTAAGAACAGAGAAAGTACGTAGGCACACGAGCACAGGGTACAGGGTACAGGTGCAGGGTACACGTACATACACACAATCCACAAGCACAGGACAATGACACATGAGGATTATTTAAAAGGAAGACAAACGAAGGATAATGACACAGGGCAGGTGAGGGTAATGAAACACAGCAGGGAAGCAATACATGAAACGAGAGGGGCGGGGCCAATGACAAGACACGAGAAAGCACATGAGATGTCAAAACATAAACAACTCATGACTTTCTCACATAAAACTTAAGGGCTCTGTCCCGATCCTGCCACACGACTAGAATTTCATAAACAAGAAGGTAGGACCGTGACACATTCAAGTATACAGGGGAAACAGATGGAAAAATAACATCTTTAAAAAATCTTATTTTCACTTATTACTACGGGTATTGCCAGATAGGCTACAAATATACAACAAACTTTCTAAATTTTGTTTTGAACTCATGAAACTACAAAGTTGTGACTTTTTCCATTTATTGGAGTTTTCTATCAAGTATCAAAATGTAATTAATCTTGCAATAGATGATAGCAACCGCATGTCGAGAACAATAAGGACGAATATATAGCACCAAAGTGCAATTAAGCGCAAAATGTTTGGTACATGTATGATTTGAACAGCCATTTTCAAATATTTTCATCATTTTATTCAAAATAAATACCTTTACAATCGAACCCGACCAGTGGAGGTAGGTAAACATGCTTACGCCTAGACGCACTGAGCAGTCGTTTTGTGTGCCTTTCTTACATTTTGTCTATTCCAATCTGAAACTGATGGGCGAGTAGTATATAAATAGCCTCTGCTACAAAGCGGCTACTTGCACGGTAATACACACTCCGTATTTATTATTTCTTCCAATAAGTGGTGGGGCAAATTGACTTTTGGCAAAAGGTGGTGGGATGTCACCCTCACCCGCAAATACGCCTATGGCGTTTCCTAACTTTGCAATGCATAACATGTGGATTTCGATGCTTAAAATATAACGCATATTTCATAGATGCTGCTCTTAGATACTGATTAATGATAAATCATCAATTGGATTTAGGGATCCAGGATTAAAAAACCAAAAGTGCATGCTCATGTAAACGCAGTGAGACGACCATCTCACGCCATTGATACGTGCCATCATGCCCATTCAAACAGCACCATTAGGTAGCCTACGGTATATCTCAAAAATTAGAATATCTGAAAAAGCGAAAATATATATATATATATATATAAAAACACATATATTCTATAGATTCATTACACATAGAGTGAAATATTTCAAGCCTTTATTTCTTGAAATTTTGATGATGGCTTACAGATAATAAAAACCCAAAATTCAGTGTCTCAGAAAATCAGAATATTACATAAAATCAATAAAGAAAAAGGATATTTTAAACAGAAATGTCAGGGTTCTGAAAAGTATACTATACTTGTTGGGCATCCTTTTGCATGAATTACTGCATCAATGTGCATGGCGTGGCATGGAGGCAATCAGCCTGTGGCACTGCTCAGGTGTAATGGAAGCCCAGGTTGCTTTAGTGGCGTTCAGGTCATCTGCATTGTTGGGTCTGGTGTCTCTCATCTTTCCTTCAGAAAACACTGGACCGCAAAGTCCTCTTTCAGATGAAAGTTAATTTTGCATTTAATTTGGAAATCAAGGTCCCAGAGTCTGGTGGTAGAGTGGCGAGGCACAGAATCCATGTTGCTTGAAGTCCAGTGTGAAGTTTCCACAGTCAGTGATGATTTGGGCTGCCATGTCATCTGCTGGTGTTAGTCCACTGTGTTTTCCTTAAGTCCACAGTCAACGCAGCCATCTACCAGGAACTTTTAGAGTACTTCATGCTCCCTTCTGTTGACAAGCTTTATGGAGATGCTGATTTAATTTTCCAGCAGGACTTGGCACCTGCCCACACTGCCAAAGGTACCAAAAGCTGGTTCAATGACCATGGTGTTACTGTGCTTGACTGGCCAGCAAACCCGCTTGACCTGACCCCAATAGAGAATCTTTGGGGTATTGTCAAGAGGAAGATGAGAGACACAAGACCCAACAATGCAGATGACTTGAAGGCCGCTATCAAAGCAACCTGGGCTTCCATTACACCTGAGCAGTGCCACAGGCTGATTGCCTCCTTGCCATGCCACATTGATGCAGTAATTCATGCAAAAGGAGGCCCAACCGAGTATTGAGTGCATAGAACATACTTTTCAGAACCCTGACATTTATGTTTAAAATATCCTTTTTTTATTGATCTTATGTAATATTCTAATTTTCTGAGACACTGAATTTTGGGTTTTCATTATATATGAATATATTATATATCAAAATTTCAAGAAATAAAGGCTTGAAATATATAATATATGAGTTTCATATAAAAGCTCAAAGCTTCAGCACCGCCGCTCTGAGATCTATTGCTAATGTCTGAGGTGAAACACGCCCCCACCCATTAGCATACAGACAAAGAAATACATAAATAAATAAATGTAGAAATAAATAAATGTGAAAATAAATAAATTTAGGAATAAATACATATATACATAAATAAATGTGGAAATAAATAAAATTGGAAATAAATAAATGTATAAATAATTAAATGAAAAAATAAATAAATGTGAAAAAATGTATAATTACACATAAATAAGGAAATAAAAGTATAAATACTCATTCATTTTTGTTTTTTAACATTTCTTCATGGATTTATTTTGTATTTATTTATTTTTATTTAAGTCAGGTTTGGAATTCCATACCGAATCAGACATCTCATTCTGAACGAGGAGCTGCTGTCCAAATGAATAAGAGAAAGCATGTCAATCGCTTAATATAGCACGTGAGTCACTCTCGTTCGCAACAACAGAATATGATATATTGTAGCGTAATATATATTACAGTACAATTATACAAAAACGTTATTAAAATTACTTGTACTACATATAAGACACTAATTTTCGCCACCTACTGGCGTATGTAATATGACGAAATGGTCACTGAACGAATCAGTGAACAAGTCTGAATGAATCATTTTGGTGAACGAACTGAAAAAGAACGAATCACTGAAATGAATCAAAATTCCGATCACTTTTTTCGCAATGCGCGAAACTACCCATTATGCCTTGCGTATGCACGTAGAACTTCCGGTTTGCTGCTTGATCCCATTAGTTAGGCATTACCAAGTTAGCTTGACAGCTTTTAAACGGACGTTATAATACTTTTATGTCATTTAAAACAGCATAATGTCAAAGAGCAGTGTCTAAATTATTTCACAGGGGCCACACAGGCATGAGTTTTTAACCTAGGCCGTAAAAAACCTATAACCATAAGAAGTTGGACAGCGACATCTACTGGGATGATGACATTAAACTCCAGCCAGCAGGCACATTTGATATATCGTCTTATGTATGTAGACGGCCAAGAGCTTTACATTTATAAAAAACACTTTACGCAGCGTTAACATTGGATGAATTCTTTGCCATTACCATCAACAGTTCACATTTCTAAAGCGGAGGTTGCGGAGTCCAGTGTTCTTAACAGGGGTGTCATAATCTAACGGGAAGATGTTGATACCCACACTAGATATAAATAAACCTGATCACATCGCGTTGCGTCTTTTATAAAATAACGCAGTATTGGAGACATCTGGATGCTTCAGTGTGACTGGTTCTGGTATGTCATGTAGCGATACAGCTGCTGTGTTGTTAAACTTGCCTTTATTTATAGAGCTACAATGCTGACTTGGCCAAAAATACACTTCAATACATACATTACATACAAAATATTAAAGTAATATACGTATATAAAGAAATATTTAGTTTACGCTCTTGTTGTATCACCTGGTAACACTCGTTCATAAGGTTTTCTGAGCTTTCTGTTGCTGTTGTGACAGCCGTTACCACAAAAATTCTTCGAGAAACATTTTTAACCATTAACAGAAATGTCCTCTAACATAGTAACAAATACAAAACGGAAGTGCAGAGCATCAAACAGGAAGTCACTCGCGGTAATGGTGCCCTCCATGGAGACGTTAAAAAAAGGTGGACACAAAATACAGATGCGCTTCCACACAAAACATGTGGGACTGTCATGATCCTGCCACAGGACTACAAAAGCTTGACAAAATGAGGCAGAATCATGACAAATAATATGACATTAAATCAATCTAAACGGATTAATTAGAAGACGGTATTACTCGTGACGTCATCAACTACTGTATGTTGTTGAACCAACGTGGTTCAAACGACAGATGTGCGACAAAGTTACTATGTTTTCGGGAAACAGTCGTGAGGAGCTAGTTAGTTTCTCAAAAGATGCATCGTACTATTGTGGTTAACCAGCGAGTTATGTCGTTGTTCTGGAAACTCACCCCAGGTTAGTTCATGGTGCATTAAGTAAGGGATAATGTACAGGCAGCCTATACATTATCCCACTTATTACACGGCACATGAGAAAAAAATGGACAATAATTGTGATTTTGAAATATTTTATTATATAATATTAAACTGTACCTGTCAAAATAATTTGCAGCATCCGGGTTACTGTGTGTTATTAGTTTTGAGTGGTTGTTATCTGGGAATAACGAACGTACTCGGTTACTAACGTAACCTCGGTTCCCTGAGATACGGGAACGAGTACTGCATAGCAGGACGCTATGGGGAAAACTCCCTTTTCACCGATGACTGAAGCTTTTTAATAGCGCAGTGAATACTGCACGGCCATTGGTTCGTGCAAAGTAAAACTTTGAAACCAATGGCAGCGAAGCTGCACGGAACCTATGGCGATGGAGCCCGCCAAACTGGGCAGGGCTTATGGCTATATAAGCAGACACATCGCCGCAGTGTCCTCAGGTTACTTCGACTGAAGCGACGACCAGCTGCAGCTTGTAAGCTAGGCCAGGAACACAGTACTCGTTCCCGTATCTCAGAGAACCAAGGTTACGTTAGTAACCGAGTACACGTTCCCTATCGATACTTCCCTCGTACTGCGTAGCAGGATGCTATGGGGAACCAATATAATCCCGCCATGCTACAAGAGGAACGATAAACACCAGTTTACCCCGGAGTCAGGACTCGGGGGCCAAGTATAGAGCTCCCCCTGCGGGAGGGGATGGGGCCAAGCTAAGAGGTGGCCCAGTCCGGTTAATCGTCCAAATGACAGTGTGCTTGGTTGGAAAGAAACCGTCAGTCCGGCGACCTAGTATGAGCCTGTTTAGCAGAGAGGACCCGAGCCTGCAAGGCCGGGACGTCCAGAGTATAGAATCTGGTGAATGTGGAAGGCGAAGCCCAGCAGGCTGCCGCACAAATCTCCGTTATGAACACACTGCTAGACCATGCCCATAAAGAGGCGACACCTCTAGTAGAGTGGGCTCTAACTCCCGTGGGGCATTGAAGGCCCAAGGAAGAATATGCTAGCGTAATAGCCTAAACTATCCATTTAGAAAGTCTCTGCTTCTTGACTGGGGACCCTGTGGTGCGGTTACCGAAGCAAGCAAAGAGCTGTTCCGACCTCCTGAAGGGGGCAGAATGCTTGATGTAAACCTTCAGTGCCTTGAAACGGCAGAGCAGGTTCAGCTCCGGGTCCTGCTCGGAGGAGGGGAGCGCAGAAAGCGTCACTACCTGTGCTCTAAACGGGGTAGAGAGCACCTTAGGTACGTAGCCATGCCTTGGTTTGAGGACCACCCTAGAGTCGTCAGGTCCAAATTCAAGACAGGAGGGGCTCACAGAGAGCACCTGTAAATCGCCCATACGTTTATCCGATGCCAGAGCTAGAAGTAGAGCGGTTTTAAGTGTTAGGGGACGGAGGTCCACAGACTGCAGATGCTCAAAGGGAGAGCTCTTCAGAGCTCTTAACACTTTGGCCAGATCCCATGTGGGAACAGTGAGGGGACAAGGAGGGCAGAGCTGCTTGGATCCCTTCAAGAAACGAACAACCATGTTGTTCTTACCCACCGTTTGGCCTGCTATGGGGGCATGGGAAGCCAAAATGGCTGCCACATAGACCTTGAGCACAGCTCTTGCAGGAAAGACAGTATCAATGATATCTCGCAGGATTCAGGGTCTGTGCCGTGGGCTGTACACCAGGCGGAAAAGACAGACCAATTGAGGGTATAGAGCCGTCTTGTGGAAGGAGCTCTAGCCTGAGAGATTGTGTTTATGACACTCTCGGGGAGGTCTGTAGGCTCCCATCGAGAGGCCAAAGGTGCAGAGCCCACAGCTCGGGCTGGGGGTGCCAAATCGTGTTGCCTGCCTGAGAGAGGAGGTCCAGGCCATGGGGCTGCTACCAGCAGCTGAGACAGTTCTGCAACCCAAGGCTGGTTTTTCCAGAGTGGGGCTACAAACAGCACCTTGTGCACCTGTTCTCTGATCCGCCTGATCGTCTGCGGTATGAGAGCGATCAGGGGGAAAGTGTAGAGGAGCCGGTTGGGCCAGTTATGGGCCAAGGCATCCCTGCCCTTCGAAGAGTAAGTTGAGCAATGAGCGTTGTCTTTTGAGGCAAAAAGATTGACTTCTGCCTTGCCGAAGGGAAAAAAGGCACCTTGAAGAGAAGCCTCCCTGGCGATTTATGTAGGACACCACCATCATACTGTCTGACCGGACTAAGACGTGGCGATCCTGTAAGACCGGCAGGAAGTTGTGAAGGGCCAGCCACACTGCCTGCAGCTCGAGGCAGTTGATGTGCAGGTTTCTTTCCTGATCCGACCAGTGGCCGAAGGCCGGCACGCCATCGCACAGAGCCTCCCAACCTGTGTTGGAGGCATCTGTCATGACCACCTTTTGTCTGCATGTTGTGCCCAGGGGCACACCCTGCTCCAGCCAAACGGGATCCTTCCATACACGTAGGCGTCTGGAAGGACGTAAGCATGTGGTGGAACTCTCGGTTTCAGCCAGTACTGAAGCGGCCGCATGTGAAGGGTGTGCAATACCTGAGACGCGGAGGCCATGAGACGCAGCATCTTCTGAAACGCCTTGAGGGGGCGTGACGTTCCCAACTTGAAAGAGGCCGCAAGATGCCGAATAGCCAGTGCACAT
Source organism: Triplophysa rosa (assembly GCF_024868665.1). Lineage (NCBI taxonomy): Eukaryota > Metazoa > Chordata > Actinopteri > Cypriniformes > Nemacheilidae > Triplophysa > Triplophysa rosa. Next base: position 15,049,117 of record NC_079890.1, on the reverse strand, counting down.
TCTGGCGCAATTCTGGTGCAATTCTGGCCATCATTCAGGTCGAATCGAAAACTGCTCCCAGGAACGAGACCCGTTGGCTGGGAGACAGAGCGCTCTTGGCAAAGTTGATCCTGAGTCCCAGGAATTCTAGATGGATGAGGAGAAGGGACCTGTGGGACTGTAGCTTGTCCTCTGACTGTGCTAGAACAAGCCAGCCGTCAAGGTAATTAGAACGCGGATTCCCTTCTGCCTGAGAGGGGATAGAGCCGCGTCCATGCACTTCATGAATGTATGAGGAGCCAGGGATAGCCCGAACGAAAGGACTGTGTATTGATATGCAACCCCTTCGCTGGCGAATCTCAAGAATCGTCTATGATGGGGACTATCTGGATGTGGAAGTACGCCTCTTTCAGATCCAGGGAGAAGAACCAGTCCTCTGGGCGTATTTGCGAGAGGATCTGTTTCAGGGTAATCATTCTGAAACGCCGTTTCATAAGGGCGCGGTTCAGATGTCTGAGATCGAGAATGGGAGACCGCCATCCTTTTGGGGTACGAGGAAGTAGCGGCTGTAGAAGGCCGACTCGGTTTGATCTGGAGGAACCGGTTCTATGGCTCCTTTTCCCAGTAAGTTTCTCACCTCGGTGCGTAGAACGTGCACATCTGCGTTCTGCACTCGGGTAGGGATCACCCCTCGAAACTGCGGGGGCCTGCGAGCGAACTGGAGTGTATAGCCTCGCGATACTATCCCCAGAACCCAATCCGATACCCCGGGTATGACCTGCCAGGCCTTGGCCCATGTGGCAAGGGGTTGAATGCTTTGGGGAGATACGCCGCTTAGTGGGGGCTTGACTCCCGTGGTAAGTGGAAGAGGAAGGTTGCTCTTTTTCTGAAAATGTTTGTGTTTTATTACATTTTCCGCTATAACAGCGGTTGGTCGTGTGGGCGCTAGAACGCCGGTCTCAGGACGGTGCCTGAGGTGCAGGGTCCAGCGTGATCTTTGGCCGAGGTCCCTGACGCTGAGGGTGAGGGAAGCGTTTACCCGAGCGAGAGCACTGACGAGTCTCCACTCTCGCCGCCATCTGTGTAAAGGGGCATTGCTTTCACCGGCTGCTGAGTCGGCGCTGGCTTGACGAGGACCTGGAGCTGGGTCTTTTCGGCAGGAAGTGCTTCATGGCCTGCGAAGATTTCTGCGCCACCATGAAGCATTCTGCGAAGCCCTCCACCGCGGGTCCGAAGAGGCCTGTGGCAGAGATCGGAGCGTCAAGGAAGGGGACCTTGTCAGCCTCCTTGATCTCTGTGAGCGTCAGCCATAAGTGGCGCTCAAACACCACGAGACTGGCCATGGATCTGACTATCGCCTGGGCCGTGGCGGCGCGTAGTGCGAGATCAGTTGCACTCCGCAGCTTTCTGAAAGATGCGGGGTCGGTTCCAGACTCCTCCATTCCCTGGAGGAGTTTGGCCTGGTAGACCTGGAGCACCGCCATGGAGTTAAGTGCTGAAGCTGCTTGGCTGGCGGATGAGAATGAGCGTCCAGCGAGGGCCGAAGTCGTCTTACACGGCTTAGATGGGTGGGTCACCTTCGCCGTCCATCCAACGGCCGTGGGCGCACACAGTTGTTGGGTGATTTCTGATTTCTGATTGTGTCCTCGTTTGGAAGACCAGGGCCCGTATTCTTAAAGCTTCTAAGAATCCTCTAAGAAAGCTCTTAATTTAGCTTAAAAACTTCTACGTAGGGGTCTTAGCTTAAAAACGATTTAGGACCAATCTGAGAGATACTCTGAGCAAGGAAAATACTAAAACTTTTATCTTAGTGAGGAGGCGGGGCTGACCTCATTGCCATGTATGACACAGTCTTTTAAAGACTGTGATTGGTTGTTGACCAAGAAGGAAAAAAGAGCGCTTTTAAGTATAGGGTCATTAGTTTGAAATTGCTGTTTTTCCGTACTCACGCACATGCGCACACAAACACGCACTATATATAATATATATATATATATATATGTATATTCTTTCTTTATTTTTTATTTACCCTGCTGTTAATGTCAACATATTTGACAGAAAATGAACAGTGACACAATAAGTTTCTGTAAGTGCTGTAATTGTTTGTGTGATCACTATAGAAGGTTGTGACAGAACCAAATCATCTCTGCTGCATAGCTGCATTTCTCCAGTTGCTAAATATGTTAATGTAGTGATTTCTTCTATTTCTGGCTTTATGGCATTTCTGCGCTGTTTTGGTGATGTGTGCGTGTCTCTAATAGGATCGGTCACAAACATCTAATGTGTTGGGTCTTATTAACTCACTGTCATTCAATTCAATGTCATTTTATTTTATAGCGCTTTTACAATTTGCATTGCATCAAAGCAGCTATTCAAGAAAACCAAAACCAAGATAATCAAAAGTTGAACACACCTACAAAAACAATAAAAAATCTGATAAACCTTAAGTTATATGGAAATTGTCATGCATTGCAACACATTTCTTCTCACTTTTCGTGTTTCGTCCATTTTCTCTGCTGCTGAAGAAACTCTTAAAGTCTCTTAAAAGTCCTCCTCGCTACTCTTTTAAGGGTTAAGATGCTTTATGAATTTACTCTTTACTAGGATCTTTTCTGTAATTCTAAGGGGAAATGCCCAAATTTCTAAGAATTTTCTCAGAATTTTGTCACTAGGAGCAACTCTTTGCGCTAAGATTTTTCAGAAATACGAGCCCAGTAGTTTTTCTTTTGTAATGAAACACACAGCATCTCCACGACATGGCGGCAGCAACAACAACACCACTACAGCGGGAATAGACAATTTGCGTATACATTGTGAGCAGTGTTCTTCAACGCTTCTCACGAACTGACGAAGAAATGTGGAGGCGTGTTTAAACTAGGTGTTTTAGGCAGGTTTGGATGAGCCTCCGCTTTTAAATAAAACATCTCTTTTGGCTTGAGACTTAAATTTTTGCAATTTTATGTGTCTAATATATGCATGAACAACTTGTAACACACAAGATACAGGAAAACACGAAATCGTGTCATATGACTCCTTTAAAATTAAATTCAATTAAAAGAAAACAACTGTGATTTGTTCCAAACCAGCATTAAAAGAATAGTGGCCACAGCCAATGGGACAGTGGTAGGAAAACCCTCCCAAAGATGTAGATGATGATGAAACACTAGGACAACCTAGGCACTCCTCCTCAAGACAGCCTGTATTTAAACTTTAATTCACAAAACGTAAAATCATACATCTTATTTACATATATCTTACGCAAAAAACCCCACAAATCTGATATTCTATTAAAAAATATGCTATATAATGATTCTATAAATTATGATAAATAAAAACGATTCTGGTTATATATCCCTGCTTCACACTCAATAAAATGTGGTTTTCTGTGTATATTGCACATATTCGTGTTCAATATGTTTACTTTGCTCTGTGACTGAAGTAATTGCAGCTGTAACTGCAGCACAACCTAAGGAAATTCTTATTACGTTCCTACAGTTCCTAATAATCCTGTCTCTGTCTCATTACAGCCATGCATCATTGATGTCTGTGTTGATAATGAGTTGATTGTGTTGCTTTGACCGGTGACCTGTGGGAGAGTGTGTGCAGTAAGCACACAGAAAATAAGCCTAAATTGAGATTTCTGGAGTGGGGCCTATGTGAGGACTAACATTGACACAGCTGACTGATCACAATGCCGGACAGGCTCTTGAGATAAGATTAAAATTGATCATATGTATTGGATCAGACAAAAGTTTGAAATAGCCAACAACCAGTTTTGAAGATTATTAGAAATGAGTTCTGCCTGACTTACCTTAACTCAGCCCACGGACCAAAGAGCTAAAAAGATCACATGTAGCCAGTATTGTCTTCCAGCCACACTTTTAACATCAAACCCTCACTGTCTCCAGAGAGACACGAGCGGCATTGCGATGCGTGTTCATGAAGAGCACTCAGTGTAGCTGCTGTGCTCCGACACGTCTAACAAGCACCAGGGGCTACCAGAGGCACTTCAACATTACTAGTGCAGGAATTTCAACACTGTCACTAAAAACACAGAGGTACATTTGTACACCCTCTCACAAAGCTTCACTTGTTCCGTGAGCTGCAGCTCCAACGAACGCTATAGGACATGTTTAAGGAAAGTGCGGTTTGCACAGTTTCGCACAATATTAGCCTATGTGATTAGCACACGTGGAATTTAAACAGATTTTTTTCCAGAACACCAGAGTTTTTCTTGAAACCTGATGCTCTGAATAGCTTTTATTTTGACACGCATTTTGACACATTTCCCCGACAGATCCCAGGATTAATCGCCAACACCACGAGGCGTCAAACCAGGCTAAATTCCCCCGTGGACGAATCTCTTAATTTTCAGGATAATTTATGTTTTCACGTTTTCTAATCTCGTGCCGTCAAACTCCAACCGGAGGACATATTTTATCCGGATGCATATGAAGAAAACGCGCATCATTCATGAAAACAACACATCACTCAAACTTCCAGCGCAACAACCGCTGGGCTCTCTCGGAACCATTTACAGAAAAGAAGAAAATATGCAGCTGTCAGGACGTTGTGAAATGTCATTTGGCATCCCGGCAGATGAAATGGTGCTTTGTGCTGTTGGTTTCCATCCACTTATTTCTACAGGTGCTGCTTGACCTGAAAGCGAACAATGCTGGTGTTTTTGCTTAAGTATGAACAAAGCCTTTGTCTGGGGCTCTCAGAGGGGGGTCCAAAGGTCCGATGGGCTTTGAACTATCAGGTCAAAGACTTCACAGAACCGCTGGGCCAGTATTGCTCCCGTGCCACAGCATCACATAGGACCCCAGTCACATTTGTCCTTTTGATTGTCGTGCGTTTTTTTAAAGGCCCTGCTTAAACTATAGGTCATTTGGCTTCTTTTATGTGGAGATACCAGATCTGACTTTACTCTTTCGTCTTGTGCCCTTCAGGCCCGGTACAGATCACACCACACCACAACAGAGATGTCCGCTTGCTAGTACAGTTGCTCGCCTCTGCTTAAACAATTGGGATTCTACAAACACAGGGTTCAAAACTAGGATTTTTTATTTCAAGAGAAAGTTGTATGTTTGTGTTCGCATCAGCTGAGAAAAGAGCGCAAGTCTGTAAAGCCTTTGTTCATAAAATATGCAAAAGCACCACACAGAATAGTAGAAAACACAGGTTTCTTTTGATGTGAGCTCCTTCAGTTGTACAGTATGTACGTGTCTTCATTGGAGTAGCCTGTGGATGTTTTAACCTTCTGTAAAACTAACACCAGTGCCACTTTCTTTCTGTCTTCTTTCTACTTCAGTGGTACGCTACGGTGAGATCAAGATAATGATCTTTATTTCATGAGGCCCTTTTCTCTTATCTGAAGACTCTGAGCCACAGCACATTTCCTCCAGCTTGGATGGAATCTCCTCTGTTCTTGGGTTCCTCGGCAGCTCTTTGTAAAATGGCAGTTCTAAACACTCGGTGAGCACATATCATGGCTGTATTGACAATCTATACTGTCAAATCTATGCAGTGATGTATTCAAACTTCTGAAGTGAACAGGTGAGAAAGAGCCATATGGAAGCATATTGGTAGCTATTTTCTATTTGAAATGCAATAGGCAAAATGGCAATGCAGTATGTAAAATGCAATTTTGTATTTAAATGTACATTTTAAATAACATATGTGCAACATTAAGTGCAAAATGAAAATAAAAATTCAATTATATCAATTACATTTGTCAGTTCCTACACTAGTTTTAATATGTTATTTAAATGGCTATTTTAAACGCCCTTTAAGTTAAGGGATTGCATTTTCATTGCAATTCCTTGCAACATATGTTATTTAAAATGTATATTTAAATACACAATTGCGTTGTCATTTTACATAATGCATTGCCATTTTGCGTATTGCATTTCAAATTGAAAATAGCTACCAATATGCTTCCATAAGAGTACACCTAAGAAACTGAATTCACAAGTTGCACAACATATGGTGCTGGTGAGCTTTTGCAACGCCAGTGTCGGCAGACTACTTTCCGGTCGTATAACACTGTATAGGGAAAAGGAGGATTTTTGGCCGGCAAATATGGGTGCTTTTTAGATTAAAAAGAAGAAAGTATTATATCAGCGATATGAAAGATCCTCTTTACAGTGCTGAGCACTTTGTTAAGCCAAAACAACTCAATCGTGTTATACGACCGAAAATTAGTCTGCGGACTCTGGCGTCGCAAAAGCTCACCGGCGCCATCTTGTGCAACTAGGCCATTTCGAAAGCCTTATTTCTATAATATTTCAATTAAAGGGGTAGTTCACTTAAAAATGAAATTTCTTTTATCATTTACTCACCTACATGACATTCCAAATGTATGGGACTTTCTTTCTTCTGCCCAACACAAGAGAAGATATTTAGAAGAATGTTGGTAACTAAACAACATTGACCCCCATTCACTTCGATTGTATGACACAATACCAATGAGACATTTCTCAAAATATCTTCTTTTATGTTTCACAAAAGAAAGAGTCATATACAGTACATGTTTTGAATATCATCCCTTAAAGGTTCAGTGTATGACATTTAGCGGCATCTAGTGCTGAGGTTGCAAATTGCAAGCAACGGCTCACTCCACCCCTCGCTTTCGAAGCACTACGGAGGCTGACACAGAATTAAGATCGTCACATTTTTGGTTCTTTTCCAAAGGAGATAACGTATTTACGAAACGTGCTCTGTAGAGCAGTATCAAGCATAGCATCAGCTTGCTAAGCAACGTTAACCAATAGACATACTAGACTATTTAAGTTGCCTTTCTTTGCTCCCTATCAGCTGCTTAATCGTGCGGCACTCAAAACCCACCTCCATCCCCATCTCCTCTATATCTGCTTGTATCTGTCAGATCATTTTAATTTAATCCTGTTACGCACGCATCAATGAACTAGTTCTAAAGGTGGGGGGACATGTATTGCTGTGCTCCCACTCTGTCCATGCAAGGCATTTCTTCCGCAGAACACAAAAAAAGATATTTTGAAGAATGTTGTTAACAGCCCCCCATTCGCTTGCATTGGTTACAACAGAAGTGAATGGGGGGCTGTGCTGTTCTGTTACCAACATTTTTCAAAATATCTTCTCTTGTATTCTGCAGAATAAAGAAAGTCATACTGGTTTCAAATGATAAGAGGGTGTGTAAATGATGACAGAATTTTCATTTTGAAGGTGAACTACTCCTTTATGTATGTTATATTGCATTTCTGTCAATAGATCCTCCAAAAAGCGACACACAGCACCTTTAAAAAACAACACGACAACAACAAAATTGAACTACTAAGGGAAGGTAGATCGAACAAGTATTTCACATGGCAAAAAATCGCTAGGAATGAATTGCATCCCCCTTCAGCATTGCTTATTTGCATGTGCTGTCTGTTTTGTTTTAGCACTAAAGAAATTATGCAAATCGGGCAACGGCTCAAGCACACCGTTTCCCGCCTGTCACAGGACAGATCAGTTTACAACAAAACGAGTTCTGACAAAATCTGCAATTGAACAAATCAGGTGTGAAAAGCAACTGAAAATACATAGGTAAATAAAGATAATGAAAGTGAAAACCATATATTTACCTTGACATCTGTTAGGCCAACAGAAAAGGCTTTGCTGGCCCTGTGAGTTTGTGACTACACAAAAGTGAATTAAATCACAGCATTCAAAGAACGTCTGGTCACTGTCATGACTGCAATATAGTCAACTCAAAGACTTTCACTCCGTATTATTGTGAGTGACACATGTATATGATGGAGTGACAGTAAAGTCACAAAATAGTAGCTTACATATTACTATTTGCTAAAGATAATAACAAGTTTGAAGCTTGCGTGATATGAGCGTGATCAGATGCTAATGGCTGTGTGAAGTCTGTATGCAAAGCCTTTATTGGTATTTATATAACAGAACAAGCCTTTGATGTAAGCAGTGTTCTCTTCAGCCACAAGCTGCATTTTGGATTTAATGAGACCTGATATCCACCTTTTTAATAGCCGTGAATATTCCGGACAACAGTAAATTGTATTTGTTCGTCTGGCTGGACAGAGCAGATACTCGACTGATGTGTTGTTTATATAAATATGCTGGTGCACATAAAGGTGGTGGTTCATTATACAAGACCTTCTTAATCCCCCTTAATGAAATAGCTCTGTGTCCTGAGGAATAGTGCCTGGAGCTAAACACACTTGTATAATTTAACATTCTAGGTCGGTCCTCGCAAAGCATTTATTATCCCAACAAAGATACATGGCTTGCTTGTTCACTCTGAATTCGTTTGATGTCTCTATCAGTTACGGTATAAGCTACCACTTACAGCAAAACTACACTGCGAAAGAGATTTTCCATCTAAAAAGTACTGTTTCACTACTTCAATAAGTCTGACGTTCGTTTGACATTACGCCGGATCCAGCTGTTGATGTGCTGACACAGTGCAGGTGTTTAAGGCTGTGATGATGTAATTGGCCACAAGGGGGAGAAGACAAGAGCGCAGCAGCCACTGATCTGCTCCCCTGGTTATTGATTTCTCAGTCTAGTTCTAACGAAAATAATTGCCACATGTAATGTATTATTCAATTACAAGACAGAGTGCTCAAGTTCAGGAGTTTGATGGTCCTTCACAGAGGCGCCATAGATAATTCAACACCGAGACCCCATTAAGACTGCTGATATTAAATGCTCTGTGTTAAAGCTCAGATTTATTAGAATCGTACTCAGCTCAAACTTTCCAATACGCAGGCCTTTGTGTATCTGAGCGGAGGGGAATGAACTCCGATAGAACATTCTGACATCTTTTATTTATTCAGCATAAGCATAATTTTCTCCTTGAGTGGGTTATGAAGCTAGTGTAAGAAAGTCTTAATAAGAAAAAAGTTTGTGCAAATTTGGAGAAAAATATATTTTTCTAGTTTGTGTTTTAAGATTAGCACTTATATGGTTCACAATAAGAAATGTCCTCTTTACCCTTCACAGGAAAATTATATTCAGGGAAATATACAGCTTTGATGTTACACTATTATAGTGAAATATTTATTAAATCATATTTATATAAAATACAGTTAAAATTGATACAATTAGATAATTTTATATTTAGTTAATTTTACTTGATTTTGTGTGACATGTCTTTCATTTTTGTGATTGTCTTGCTGTAAAATGACAAATCATGCAGGTTTGCAAAAAATGCAACATTTAGTTCATTTTGCAAATGATGCTGCGATTGTGGAATTGCGAAAAACTGGAAGTACTGAATTATTACGTTGTCACCCAAAAATTACATTTTATTCTTACTCGCCCTCTTTCCAGACCTGTATGACTTTCTTCTGCAGAGCACAAAAGTAGATATTTTGAAGAATGTTGGTAACTGAACATCACTGCAGGCCCCATTGACTTCCATTGTATGGACACAAAACCACAGCGATGGTTTTCTTTCAGCGAAGATTTCTTAAAATATCTTCTTTTGTGTTCCACAGAAGAAAGAATCATATACAAGTTTTGAACGACATGAGGCTGAATAAATGATGACAAATTTGTGTTATTAAGTTTTACTTTTTAATTGTTATTAAGTATAGAGAATGTGAAGCTGACGTCATGCCCTATGTTGCATGTTGCTGTGACGCCGCCATCTTGGGAAGAAAGTTCTCCACTCCTATTATTGTTTTGATATGTACCGTTACTTGTTTTGTTTGATAAATGGAGAAATCGAAAGTGAAAGAACCATGGGTTTCCTGAACAACTCCGCGTAATGCTATTGCAGTTTTTTAACACAGCACGACCGACCTACCATAGTTATATTTCCTAATTAAACTAGAAAAACAAAACACTGCATTGAACGGACTAGCAGCATCCTCCCAAGATGGCGCAACATTCAACGCGGTGTGACGTCGATTAACAAGCTCTATAAAGTTATTCAGGTTACTAGAACTCTCCAGGAACAGGGTATCACATAACGCCTAATACTTGCCTTAAAAAGAACATAGTACACACGATTATCTAATATACAAAAAAATCTAATATACAAAAAAAAACTACAGTTAAAAGGATCCCTGGGTATAGAGCGATGTACGGCTTACTATATGAACAATGGCATTGACTTTATAATTGTGAAATAAAAAAACAGTGTAACTGTCACAGTATTCATAAACTTTGAAAAAATATTTTTATTTGGAGGCCACCATTTTTTGCGTCAGAATCCGTGATGTCAAATGGTTGCGACCTATACCTGTTCTCTTTCGCAACAGCGAAGCACACACGTTTTCCATATCTAACAGTAAAATATGACACGTAAAACATAAGATCAGATATACAAACACACAGGGACAGTAGGTGGCGGTATGTCCTCTTGACAAGCCAGCCTGCCAGCCATAAAGAAGAACGCGTTCAGTATTAGACGTCTGTTCAAGGTGAGCGTGCATTAAATCATAGCTTAAAACTACCGCCTTTGAGACATTTAAGACTATTTAAGACATCAGCATCCACCATAATCGTATACTTTATACATTATGAGAATATACTGATAAACACAATAATAATGCTTGCGGTTTGGTTATTTATTCTGTATTAGAGCACACGTGAAGATTAGCCCCCGTCAGCTAATGACCGAGAGAGAGAAGATAATAACGTTAGGCTACTGATGTTGATAAATCAACATCAAAAAGTCAAAATCTGGATAAAATGCATTGTATAATGGCTAAACATCGTGTATATGATAAATTCGAAATGATTTTGGTTATTAATATGCACGTTTGTGTTGTTTCTGACAAACAATATTAAAATGTAGGGAAAATACACCAAATAGCGTCTTTATTTTCTTTCTTTCTTCTTTTAGCATAATATAAAAGGAGGAGTGACAACAGTAAAGGACGAGAGAGAACCAGGCCTGGACTTTACGTTATGTTTTATTATGTGTGACCGGCAGTCGACCGTGAGGGAGCTGCCGGCATTTTACTTTCGTTTTGTTGTTTGTTTATTTTATTAAAGTTTTGTTGTTCAACGTTCGCCGGTTCCCTCCTCCTTCTTCCTTGCTGTGAACATTGTTACACATATATATATACAGTATATATATATTATCCTACAGAACCTTATATTTACTGAAGAACTGATTAGTGTGCCGTGTTTAGTTTGGCTGCCTAGCTGTGCTGTGCGTGCGACCAGTTTACGTCACCGAAAAAGAACATGGCGGCCTCCTGAGGTTAAAATGAGTATTACATTTAGGGTTTTTTTAAGAACTGAACATTTTTGATGTGTTTCTAACGACAAATGCTAGTAGTGTAAGGCTATTACAACGCATTAAGCCATACATCTCTCTATACACCGGGTTCCCTTTAATCTTATTACAGTAAACCTGTGGCAGATTAGCAACCAGCTTTCAAAAATAAAAAGTCGTTAAACAAAAGGACAAATATTTTACTATAAAAGCTTCTTCCACTGTTTAAATGAGATGCCACATTAAGACCATATTATACTTCTAAAGTAGGAGCAATGACTCTAGTCACTCTAGTTATTTGGACAGAAATTGAAGTTTTTGAAGCAAATGTTCACTTTAGCCAATAAGCTGATGACACATTTTAGATGTATGGCTGTACATCTTCAGCAGTCAGATCCCTGCTGCATTCGATCATCCCCGCTAGATCATTAAGTCCTTATGGAGACAGAATACACATTATGACCCCTCTCACAGCCTTTTCTCTGTAGAAGCATGCTTTAAACTACATTTTCTGTAGGGCCTTGTGGACCTTTTGTGTGAATGATGTGAAGATGAATATTAGCTGTCTGCGGCTCTTCCCAGCTGAAAGATCTGCCTTTACTAGTGACATGGGACTGTGGACTCGCCACGCACGGCTGACTGATCTTAAAACAGTTTGAGAAGTTCCCGACAGCTGTAAAAACGACAGTGCTATTCAGCCCCAACCGTCTCCAGACCGGTGTTTTGTGAACAGTGATGTTCTCCTGTGGGAGCAGTGGATTTGTTAATGCTCTGAGTCTTCGGTTTCCTCATCAAACGCAATGTTCTTAAAACACTCGGTTGACTCCCAAGGGGGAGGTTTACCCCGCATTTACACAGAACCAAAGCTTCAAATGGTTGCCTCTAAAACACTTCCCTTGTTTTTAGACCCGAGCCAAAAGCACAAAAGCAGAGAAGGCCCAAAAGTGTGGGACCACAGCGCTGCTTTAACAACACCTAGATCGATAAAACAAGGGCTGGTCGCTATCGTGTTGTGTTCCATCTGCAAAGGACAATTTAGTCTGACACGCATTCTGCCAATGACTACAGGAGTAAATGATGTTGAAACATCAAAGTCATGTACACTTGGTGATATCCATCAAGTACACAAAATGTTCGTTTGGCATTGGGCTGGCACTGATCTAAAAAAAGATCCTACTCGTAAGCATTCCAGTCCTCAAGAGCAAACACGTATTTAGTATCCATATTAATGACACATTAATTAAGCCAAAAAGAAGCAATGGATCAAACGCACACAACAGCTCTCGAGCTCGCGCTGTCATTACTCAGCTCAGCGCGCAGCGTTAATGACAATCTCCTCCAAAACAGTTGTTTACATCCTCGATCGGGCCTCGAATGCCCACACGTGTTAGTTTTTATCGTCACGCGTAATTGGCACATGATGTAGAGTTCAGCCAGCCAGCGTGGAAGGCCGATGTTGTTTCCGAGTCTTTATTACGGCGGCATGGCGCTCGTGTTCATTAAAGTTTCACATTCCATTTTCATTAGGACGAATCTCATTCTGCAAACGAATGGTTACTGCAGAAGACTCAAACCCCTGCGAGCGATCACAGGGGAGCCCCGAAGTCTGTATTAATTATCAGGAATGCGGTCTCGATCGAAGATGTTAATTGCACTGATGGTCGGCTATGCTGGGAATTGCCGCTGCATTTCATGCAGGGATAATAAAAATGAATTTTTAAACAAAGGGATCTTAAAATAATATCTAATCTACAGAGAATACCCCGCTTCAAAGGAGAAGCTCGACGCTTTGAAATTTAGCTTTGTGGTCCGAAATGTTGAAGAGAAGCCTTGTGAATCTTTCAGTCGGTTCAACTTTGTCGAGGGGTGTATGAAGAAAACAAGAGTTAATTATGAGTTATTACCAGCGCTTTCAACTTTAATTTGACTTTCAAATATTAGCACTTATATACAGTATAAACTATGCTCTCGGCGTCCGTAAATGAGTTCTCGCGCAACGAAATTAATTGGGCTTCATTGTGTATCTTTGTGTAAAATCACTCGGTACATCACAATGATCTGTTTGCTAATCGATCGGGCATAATCGCGACTCGCAGATCACAACAGTAATGAAATGTCATCGTTTTGTTGAATTCTTTTACATAAAGATGTTCATAGAGTGGAAATGAATTCTTTAAAGATGGCAAACAGTGCAATGATAATGACCATCACAACTAAAGAGAATATTTTAATGACTTTCAGAGGGACTTGCCTCATACAGTATTCCGAGTAACAAAACTCACTTCACAATGTTTGCATGAAGTGTTTTGAACAAACTATTTTGAACTTGTTGATGCAAATCATCTTCTTTCACATTTTGGCTTAAACAATTGATCGGTCTTTCTTTTAATCGTAGACCTTTAATCCAAACATGATCAAAGACTCATTCAACAAAAAGCTACCTTTTTGCGGATGTTAAATGAAAAGTCTGCACCTCTGTAACCTCTTCAACCCCTCCCCCATCACCCCACCCCTGTCAGCACCCATTTCTCCTGATGGAACAGATCAAACGCACCTGCCAAGCATCGCTGACATTCCACCGCATTTGCTAATTATCTTCAAAGACTCTTTTGCTCCTAATGGAGGAGATTAGATTTGACCCGAAAGACGGGCTGGGACGCGAGTATGTACATTACAATGCTATTTATTTACTAATTTGTGGGAGGGCAGACCACGAGGAAGAGCGCATCGTGATTTATAAATGCTTTTCGCTGTTGTTTGTTCCTCCTCGTTCTGCCAAAGAACACAACGCTTGCATTCGCAGCGCGAGTTATTCTGAGGATAAAACATTGAATTGTGGGTGGCATTGTAATAATTCAGGCAGCGTTTGAGTTCAAAGCTCATTTACAGTGCAGTTAATGTGCTTTTTGTCTTGGGATTTTAGTATCAGTAGCACAGAACAAAGGAACAACAAAGGAAGCCCACTTACATATATTTAGTGTAGTTATATCATTAGACAAAAGAGCTTTAATTGTGCACTTATGGGAACAGGCGATATCAAAACCTTCACAAATAGCCAATTACTGTACTTTTTTATTAAGCAACACTGAAACATTTTACACGTAATTATCAGACCACCAATTCCAGACGTTGACATACAAATACTTTGTGCATTCCAAATGTGGCAGAAGACTTTTTATCGCCACACTGCTATTTGGTGTTCTATCGCTTTCCACCTAAAGGAGGATGTGACTGGTGGGGTTGTGTGAATATTAAAGGACTAGCAGCAGGGGGTGACAAGATCTTTCCTCCCACTTCACACTCACGGTGTCGTGCGGCTATGATTATTTCATCTGACTGTGTGTCTGCCGCTCTCAGATACTCTGTTTTTCACACCCTTGCTCTAAACATCCACACGGGAGCGTTACGAGACACGATGCTGACCGATCAGACGTTCTCATTATACTGTCCTAGTTGTGACACTGCAGTGCTGAATTGTGGATCGTAATTGTTTTAAATAGCTAAACGATAAATTGCTCCTGTACACAATGCGTTTATTAAGGATCGAGCATGTGGTGTTATGACCATGGCACCATGGCACTCTCGTGTAGAGTTCATTTGAGTGCTACACAAAAATGATACTTGCAGTGTACTAAACATGTTCTTCGGGTTCATTTGTCCAAGTCTACGTATTAAAACGAATGATAATACCTGAAAATGACTGCATCCTAGTATTACTATTTAAACAGAACTTAGACAGTAAACAGTAGCAGTTAAACAGTAATTAGTACCATTAGTATCCATAAATCACATCATTTCTATGGGAATGTAAATGTTTTCTCAAAAATGTACATGCATGTCTCACATCCCAATTCATATTCATGCCTGTGAACCCAACTTTATTTATTGTGCAGAGCTTTGACACCACAATTTCACATAAATGAATACCCATCCGAAGATCAAAGAAGAATGTTGTATTAATCTGAAGAATGATATAAAACACATGAAGCACGACATGTACAAGTATTTGCATAAATCTGTTTATAATTTCTGTTAAAGAAATATGTTGGCTACTGATCTTTGTTTGCTCATTCCATTCATTTACCATTAATGTATAATGATAGTAAGCTAACTAGCTAGATGTTTTCTTCAATATTATCTATTACTTTGCTGTTGAAGTACATGAAGTTTATATTGACTTTGAGTATTTCATATTGGCCCTAGACAAAAGGAAAAAAAGAAAGCAACACAAATAAATTCTGTCTGCTCTTAGCTCTCTAACTAATAGGTTTTGGTACAGTAACTGTTGTAGATGGAGGGATAATAAATGTCTGATACCACGAATTAAAATGCTTCTATTTTGCAGTTTTCTAATTTGATACAAAAAACAAATACAAAACGATATCATAAGTTTAGAGTGAAAAGTTATTGGCATGGCACCCTTAAAGTCTCCAAAGTTTGTGCAAAAAAGTTGCTTAAAATAAGCACTGTGTTAGTTTGGATACACTTTGCATATATTCAAAGTTCGTTTTAACCACCGTCTAACAGTCTCTTATGTAAACTCTGCCTGTTGGTTGAACATTGTTGCATCCTGTCGCTCGAAACCATTTGTTTTTCCAGGACAGAAACATTTGCCAATTCTGCACCTTGCTTTGCACCAAAGTCAGGCTTCAGAAGCACGCTGTGAAGCCTAACTCACTGGAACAATATACACACTGTTGCTGGAGACATCATAACAGCTTGTGTAAATAATTCACACATAATTTGAAATGGGCAAATCAAACAGAATACTACACATCAAAGACTGCTTCCTAAGGAAAATTTTCATTTTTGTGGACTGGGAAGAGAAAATGAATGTCGAGACTATTTTGAGTGTGAAAATTGGAGCACATACATTTATTATCATTACAGACGGTTCCAATCCTCAAGGTAACGGAGGTCCGGTTTCTGTTGTGCTTATAAAAGCATTCACATGCATTACGGTCAAATGCAAGCAAACACATTTAAGAGCAGGAACAGCCTGATAGCCATTCATCGAAGATTTTTATTAAATCCTACAGCTTTACATAAGTGCACGTCGATGCTTAAAAAGAGAAGGGGGCACTCTGAAGCACAAACATGTGGTCAAGGAAGCGCCCAGAGCTCTTCAAACCAAACACGACCGACACTCAGCTAAGAAAACACATGCAGGACGGCTGCCACACAGATGATGGCTCAGACGTTCTGAACACTTGCTACTAAGTACATATCCAATTTTATGCTTACCAGAATACACATGCATTCCAACACAAGAGTCTGGTTTTTATTACCATAAGTTAAATACTCCGTGTTATTGCAATGTAAAGAGTTTTCAAGCCGATTAAGAGTAACATTGTGATTTACATAAACCCTGTTGGCTAAAAACAATACACTTTAGTTAAATCTTTCAGTTTTAAATATTATATTTTATTTTACATCTGCAAATTATTGTTTGATTCAGGCCCAGTACTAGGCTGGCTCGGAGGGGGTGGGCAATCATAATCATAGTTCTTTTCATAGTACTTTTTCCTGTAGTCAATATGACCGAAAATTATTTAATAGATCACACCAATAATTATTTATGAACTATTTAATAATACAGTAAGTATTTAGTTTTTAATTAGCTGGATATTTTTGGAGGGGCCCAAGAAAAATATGGAGGGGCAATGCCCCCCTAGCCCCCCCAGACACGGCCCTAGTTAGATTATTAAAACATTACAAAAGACCAAGAGTTTTAACAATTTCCTTTTTTTACCCAACCCTTAAAAACATCACGAATGAATTTAATTCTCTTTCGTCTACTTTATACCTGTAGACATTATCAGCATATAAAGCTTTATCCTTAACACATTTTGTTTTTATATGAAATGTATGGAGGAGGCTACCATAAAGTTTTTTTTGTAAGAAACTTGAAGCGTCACAAAAAAGGCCTTCGGAGAGAAACAGAAACAATCGATTTCTCTAACTTGTTTCATTCTCCTTTTTCTCAGCTAGCCTTGATCCCTCTGTGTATATGTGTAGGAGTAAAGAAAGAGAGATTGAGCCCCTTAAACAGTGGCAGAAACACACAGATGAACTCAATACGTCCAGTCGTCTATTATGTGATGTGAGCTCTATCCTGAGCTTATACAGTAGCTTTCGTGCGGCAGCCACCTTTGCTTTACAATTACACCTGCTGATGATGAGCAAACATCTCATTTCAAGTGGTCAATACATCAGAGCAACCTGAGGTCTCCTTCCATACCGCACTGCACAGCATCGTATTATTTATGTTCTACTTCATTAAGAGCTGTTTTATTCACCCAACAATGTTACCGCAGTACAGAGGGGAAACAAGAACTGCTTCAAATGATCCCCAGACTTTACTGCTTAATCAATAAACTTAACAACTGACATTTTGATGGCATTTTCATACTCATCTGATCAATATGTGTATTGAGCCAATTACTCCCAGGCCAGCAGATGCATGTAAGCGTGTAGCCTGTAGATTTACACTGTCTGAGAGAGGGGGGATTGAGAAACAGTCCTTGAACATCCTTTAGTCATGGATGAAGTCAGAGGGAGAAAGACTGCTGTCGAATATTTGACAAACTACGCAGGATTTTTGCCTTCGGTAACATCTGGCATTAAGAATTGTGATGGTTATTGATGAGAGTTTGTGATTTGAGAAGCAGGACAGGATTTTATATTTAACAAAAGGTGCTTGTCAAATGTTTTGTCAAACTCTATGAATGACAGTTTTTACTGTAGAGGCAGATGTTGTGATTATAGCACTTTCTATTGTATTTTTGAAGTTAGTTCCTTCTTTGGATCAATATACAAATATACATTACTGTACAAGTTTTGATTAAACAGAATTCTCATGAACATATTAAGTCACATGACAAACACATGATTTCAAGACATCAAAACATTACACCATTTACATGTTTAGACAACTACTTCAAAATCTATTAAAAAATCTTGTTAAATATCTTTTTATTTTTTACAAAATATGCTATCCTTTACCAAGATTTGTGGAATACCTAAATACTTTGGCAAAACCTATTATTCAACTCATCAGATGATGACCAGGTGGTGGCGCCATAAAATCACAAGAGAGACCTTTTTGAGAGATCCCACTTAGAGTGTTTAAAGGGGAACATTCAATTGAGCCTCTCAATACAATATAAGTGTGTGTGTGTGACTCTGAGGTGCAAAACTACTGACTAGAAGCAGAAAACAGCTCTCATTTTCAATTTCCACCAGCAGACTCTGGAGGTGAGGATGAATAATGGCCGAATCCATCTGTTCGGAAGCAAATCGCACAGCTTCCAGCCAGCCTCAGAAAAGCAACAACTTATATAAGTACAACCAACGAGAGAAAGAGTCACTCCAATATATCATCTGTACACCAGGACCTAATGTCACAACAACAAACTATTTAAATTCAAGAACACAGATAATAAAAACCAACTGATCTACAATGACTTTTGAAAAGTTCACTATATCGAAGAACTTAAAACAGGCGGTCAAGATGTAAATGACATGGAAATTAGAGCACATTTTTTGCCTTTTGGAATTGTTGTTTTTTTCAATTTGGACGTGTCGATAAAAGTTTTAATGCTAATTGAAATACATCATTTAATCTAATTATGAGTCAATGAGAATCAATAACTATTAATTTGACTATGATTTTGGACATGGCCTTACTTAGTCAATATTAAAGATAACAAACAAATAACAAAATGACTTCAGCTAGTCACATTAGAATGACATGTGCAATGTGAACAGGAATATAAATATAAAAATATAAAGAAGTATTTATGCCTACAGAATGTTGCTATATACAAGTGTAAAGAATATGTTCAGAGAGCAGGGGTGTAAAGGTATAAAGAATATACAAGACGATATAAAAATAGCATATTTGCATATTGCACGTGCGAGTTTAACACATACCAGAAGTGTCAAATCGTGCAAATATTCTGAGCATTTCCAGATTTTCCTGAACCCACAACATTGCTTTCACAAATAGTGCTCACATAACCTAAATATTTGCCAATGCAACAAACACATTTAGTCAGAGCTCAATGCAGTCATCTCCCTAAACAGATCTCACTGTTTGCTTCATTTACATTTACGATCCTATTTCTAACACATTTCTAATTCTGTGAATGTGAATTTGATTATGGACATAAACTCATCTGTAAACTCAACATGTCTGTATGGTTGTTTTTGTCCAATTATGATGGTAGAACACTCACGCAACGCAGACATACACGCTGTAACTCAAATGTGACACACATCCTCTCCCCCCACACATCACTTCCTGTTGTGAAATCCCAGAACCAATGTATCAGGTAAATGCATCAAGCAAGCGTGTAGTACATATTAAAATTCACACCACAGAGAGGCAATCCAAAGATGTCCAGGGTAGCCACTCTGAGAATTACAAACAATCCACTTTGTAAAGAGACTAATGTCTATGGAGAGCACAGCTGCAGAATAATTCACCCCCCCTCCCCATCACTTGACATTGGGATAGCTATGGCTATCGCTAGTGCTAATGGTTTTACCTGATGGCGTCTCGTTCGCATAACTGACATTTCATAGAGTCGGCTTTGGCAGGCGCTCGCTCTGGGCAGCATCAGTAGCTGACTTCTCTATTTTATCATTCCCCTGCTATCAAGAAGGCCAGCAAATTCATCCTGCAGCAATTACCATATGTTGTGATTGTGGTTTTGGAACAACACCATGACATCTGTGTTATATTGGTGTCTAGGGCACAGTGAAGGAACTTCCACCACCTGCATTCCATATCTACATCTAGTAAGCAGGTGCTCACAGGAGCGGCTGCTGCGTGTGACGGAGCAAACGTCGCCGTTCTGGATCTCCACAATAAGTAAAAAGTGATTGATTCCTTTTCCAAATAACATTAAGGACAGAATATAACAGAATTAAAAGAAGTCTAGCCAGCGTGAAGTGTAATTATAACGTCCAGTTTCTTCAATCAGCTATTTAAACACACAGAGACATGAATTTAGTTTGAATGGATTTTTACATACATGTCAAATTCATTGATACGACCACAGAACTGCACGATAAAAGAAAAGTTCTCTTTCAAATGCCGTTTCTCCAGGAACAGGACAGAAAAAGTAAAGAGAAACAATTAAATGTTGTGTCAGGTCCATGACCTGCTTCTCTTCAAACATCATTTCCTCTGAAGGGAATTAAATGCTTAGCGCTCAAACACATGAGGGGGCTTTTAGAGGCAATCATAAAAGGAACATCACTTCACTAATTTATTACCGCTGTCGCAATTAATGAATTAATCTGCTGCATTCATAAAGCATTCGATTACATAAAGCAGTCAAGCGACTGAATAAATTCAGTCATTTATAAGTACATCGCCAATGAAATAGGGAGTAATAAATATGTATTTATTGCCTGTAGCTCTGTATTGAGGTGGAGGTAAGCCAGCCAGTTAGACACATTCAAACAATCAGCCTTAACAAGACAAGCCAGCGAGGGCAAAATACATATTAAAATACATGCCGTCCAAACAGAGGGAAATATTAGAGACACAGCAAAGCCAATTACGCTCTATACTCTATTAACCTAATATGGAGAAATTGTGAAACGCCAGCCTGATGCGAAAGCGACAAACATGTTTGATAGGTTGCAAAGAGAGACAAACATGCAAACACCAGAGAGAGAGAGAGAGAGAGAGAGAGAGAGAGAGAGCTATGAATTCTTCAGAAAGCAGAAGGTCCCCAGTGAGCATCAGCGCAACTTTGGGTGCCTCTTACTGTGACTTTCAAGGATGGCAGAGAGTACTCTACAGAGACACACATGCAATATTAGCTGACAGCCCTGTATAAATAATAAGGTACATAATGCCACGTGCGAGCACCACAAGGGCTTTCAACAGGTGCGACGCTCGTCTGCGCATTTCCATTTTGTTCGACAAAGAGCGAGTCTTTACCGCTGACTCGCGTCTGAAAGCCTCGCCTGATCATTCTTTTATGCATCCTCTTACCCAGAATGCACAGGAGCTCATGATAATAGGCCGCTTACGGATGAGGTGGTTGGGGGTTGATGCCGTATTTGGGGGGAGCAGATGTCGAAGCGAATATATTCAGGGGGGCGCCCAGGGGACGGAGAGTTCTGTGGAATACACTCCGGTGGCCGGATGAGGTCGTGATACGCTTGTCGGTGACCTCAATTCCCCTTGGTTGCCACTACCAACAGAGAGAGAATGTGTGAGACAGTTAGTGGATTACAAGTCGAAACACACTCTCATCTCTGGTTTTCCTCTGACTGGTGTCTTTGTTTTCTGCTTTTTATTTCCACAAAGGGCATAGAGAAAAATACTGCAGTTGTGAATCGACAAACAGTTAACGTATCAGTTTGGAAAGCATAATGATGCTGTTCTGGTCTTAAAGGGACACTCCACCCAAACATGAAAATTCTGTCATCGAATTATTCAGCCTCATAGTGTTCAAACCTGTATAGATTCTTTTTCTGTTGAACACAAAGAAGATATTTGGAAGAATTTTATAAAATGGTAGTCAAAGGCAACCAGAACAGTTTGTCTTCCTAAATTCTTCAAAAGATCTTCTTTTGTGTTTAACAGAACAATGAAAAATATTTAAACATTTTCATACTATCAACGGTGCCCCAGAAATCTCAGTTGCTAACATTTTTCCAAATACATTTCTTTGTGTAATAACTTAAGGGGGAGTAATTCATGACAGAATTTAGATTTGTGGGTGAACTATCCCTTTAAGGATGTAGGCCATGTGTTTTCACAAATCCTGTAAATGCTTAACCCTTGTTGTATGCTGATTTAAATGTGAGGTTTTGATCACTACAGTATGTACTCAGTCAGGAACATGACATGACATCAGCATCCTAAATTGAGGGTGTACTTAAGAACAGCACATGATGAGATCAAATGGCTCATCATAGCCTTAAAATAAGTCAACATTCTTTAGTTTACAAAAGAGCCTTCAGCATGATCGGCTAAAAGGTTCAGTAGAACTTGTTTACTGTTGTATAATATTATTTAAATATACTGTATCCCATCACTAGCCCAACTTCACCTTTATGTCTATTCATTTATTACTAAGTAGTCCAAGGGCGTTATATACAAAACAGCAAGCCAGATCTGTGTACACCTATCTAACTCAAACGCTACAAAAATATGTGAACTTATGAACTATTCTTGTAGCTTTGATTACTAACCACACCAACAGTTTTTTTTAATGATGTCCAGTAATTTTACGCTTACCAAGCACATGTTGTAAATATGTGGCACTGATTTGATTCTGTAGATTAATGTTGTAATGAATCCTTTGCATCTTACAAAGGTTTAGCGTAAAGGCAGGAACAGAGGTCTCCACCAATCAAATAAGTGCAAATTGCCATTCTGACACCAGAAAATGTCCCTGGCCTCCATCAAACGTCTGAATAGCATTCTAATAGCAGCTATACTTACATTCATTAACCCACAGCATCAAAGCTAGAGGGATGTTGGTCTCTTCCATATCAGACTTTTCATTATTGTGTGTTCTTACCACATTGTGTGGGTGGATCTGCGAGTTTCCATCTAACTGACAAATCCAGTTATGCAAATGGAAAACATTTCCCTCACATTCTCTGCGTAGAAAATATCATAGGAATTAAGTAAATTAGGACTGCCTGAAAATGTCATAAATAATGAAAAGTTTTATTCTCCCAATCCTGTTTTTGCTTTATAAATAAATTATCGTTTGTTTCTTAGCATCGTCACACAAAGGCCTCAGACTTTTCATACGTTAATTATTCTGAAATAAATGCAACATGAATGAAAGGGCACTGGGTTATTTCGATTTTTTGTGTAAATCGTTCGTAAAGTCGTTTTGACGTAAATTTTCGGATTCATGAAAATGTTTGTATTTTCAAAATGTTAGTTGGTACGAGAAAAATGTACGCCTGCTCCATAGCACGTGTAAATAGTGCGTAAAACTGCACGTAACGTTCTGTATTATTTTAGTCAAACTGATGACACTGCATTTTGATGCACTATGTATCCTAATGATATCTCGCGAGTTATTTGCCCTGTCTTTTATCATTTTTTACTTTTTAACTTTGGGTAAAACGCAGAGCTCGTCACTGTCCTTTTTTACACAGCCGTCCAATCACAGTGGAAAAGAGGCGGGACAAACTCTATATTGACCAACCATCATACACAACGACGGAGAAGTTAATATTATTACTGCATTTTCATATTCAGAATTATTTTTAAAAAATAAGATACTAATAAGTAGGCTAACTGTTGCGGATATTCTAAATCACAGCAACTAACGCATCTCCGGAATAACGCGCACTCGCGCAGAGCCTCCAAAGCGTTCTCAGGCGCCACCAGCTGGTCGTTTTCAGAAGAGCACCAGGTATTATTATTTTAGCTGGCTATAAACACTTCGGTGGACACAGTTTAATTGATTAATTTATTGGTAAGCATATAGCCTATTAGTCTCTGCATTCATGCAATACAATGTAACCAAACCAGAGAATGAAGTCCAGAGGAATCCAGCATTCCTAGATACGTAATTTGCGTAGCCGTAAAAACATAGGCGGGATTATGCTAATTGTGAGTGAGCGTGCATGCGTGCCGTGTTTACGAATGATTGGAATTCATTAACATACGCACATTTTACTATGAGATCTGAGGAAAGTTTTCGGGAAGGTCTGTTTTACGCGCAAATTACTCCGAATTTACTCATATATTTACGAATGTTTCATGAATGAGGCCCATTGTTCGGTGTTGTTTTGCGCTACGTTGCTTGTGGTTTTCCTTGTGTCTTGGATTGTGATTAAAGTCTATGCTATTGGAATATCTTCGCCTGTTGAGTGTTTCTTCACACAAGAGCGTTACAATAAATCTCTTTGTTCTGATGATATTTTGAAGAATGTGGAAACCAATCAGTTCTGGGGCACCATTGACTACATAGCAGTTTTTTGTCCTACTATAGTAATCAATAGTGCCCCAGAACTGTTTGGCTGCAAACATTGGTCCAAATATCTTTCTTTGAGTTCAGCACAACAAGAAAATTTACGAGCAACTTCAGGGTGAGTAATCATATTCTGTTATTCACTCTGACAAGAGAAATTTCATAATCTTATTTCAGAATGCTCAAACAAACAAACAAGCATGTTCTATTCACAAAGACCTTGTTAAGAGAATCAAGGTTACTAAAATGGGTAAGAGAGGATTTCATCATCATTCAAAAATACTGTAAATACATAAAGAAATTGTATCCAACCGGGCCAGGTCTTGGGGGTAGATTTTCATGGGACCCTCCAAAAATGTCCATCTGACAATAAAAAAAATCTCTTATGCATCTATTAAATAATGATCTGTCAAATCAGAAAAATGTCAAAATTATGCATGCAATAAACTACGAGTATATTAATAGAAAAAATGTTGCCCAACCATAATACGCGATTGCCTCCCAGTCCTACCGGCCTGGTATCCAACTTCAAAATGCATATTTTATCTTTCAGTGTGCAGATGCAAGTGTTCAGGAGCAGCACTTGCCCGCACACTTTAACATTTCCCAATTGTGCTCAGTACTGCAGTGGGCAATAATTAAATATCAGGTGCATAAGCTGCTTTTTAATTTGACATGTGCGCTTCAGGCAATAAACACACGTGGTGCACGAGGGAAAGCGTAATTGTGGGGGAATAAAATATCATATTGGGAGCGAGAAGGGGATCATTGTATCAGGTAGCGGGTGACAGCTCGTGTGATCATTACGCCGACTGAAGAGGTGGGCTAATTAGTTGCCATTAAAGCTCACCCCCTAATCAGAGGTCGTTCTAGCATAAAGAATGTCACTCGCTGCAGATGAATGAACAATGCTGTTAACCCTTCCCTGGCCTCCTCGCACCCCTCCGCCGATGTCAAATATGGCTGGAAGGTATCGCAAATCCCGATACTGTAATTAATCCCTTAACTAATAAGCCAGCACAGCAGCGGGAAATTGACACAAGGGAGCGTACATAGTTGTAGAGAGCGAAGGGTTAAAGACGGCACCGCTTCCTGCACCGCAGACGCTAGGCAGCACGGCTCCAAATATTTACAGAGTTGCGCGAGATGGGATTTGTTCTTTCATATCGAGCACTTCAAAAAAGAAAAAAGAAAGGATGACATTCTTGCACTCTCAAGAATGGGAACCGCTGTTTAAATGTACTCTTAAAAAATTCAGAGCTGGCTTGGAAGCGCTAGGCCATAATATCATGTGGAGTGAGGGGGCTGAAGAGCAGAGATGAAAAAGAATGCTTATCAGACAGCAGCGCGGATGCATTATGTCAATAGTGCAGAGCTATGAATTCTTCAGAAAGCAGAAGGTCCCCAGTGAGCATCAGCGCAACTTTGGGTGCCTCTTACTGTGACTTTCAAGGATGGCAGAGAGTACTCTACAGAGACACACATGCAATATTAGCTGACAGCCCTGTATAAATAATAAGGTACATAATGCCACGTGCGAGCACCACAAGGGCTTTCAACAGGTGCGACGCTCGTCTGCGCATTTCCATTTTGTTCGACAAAGAGCGAGTCTTTACCGCTGACTCGCGTCTGAAAGCCTCGCCTGATCATTCTTTTATGCATCCTCTTACCCAGAATGCACAGGAGCTCATGATAATAGGCCGCTTACGGATGAGGTGGTTGGGGGTTGATGCCGTATTTGGGGGGAGCAGATGTCGAAGCGAATATATTCAGGGGGGCGCCCAGGGGACGGAGAGTTCTGTGGAATACACTCCGGTGGCCGGATGAGGTCGTGATACGCTTGTCGGTGACCTCAATTCCCCTTGGTTGCCACTACCAACAGAGAGAGAATGTGTGAGACAGTTAGTGGATTACAAGTCGAAACACACTCTCATCTCTGGTTTTCCTCTGACTGGTGTCTTTGTTTTCTGCTTTTTATTTCCACAAAGGGCATAGAGAAAAATACTGCAGTTGTGAATCGACAAACAGTTAACGTATCAGTTTGGAAAGCATAATGATGCTGTTCTGGTCTTAAAGGGACACTCCACCCAAACATGAAAATTCTGTCATGAATTTCTCAGCCTCAAGTTGTTCCAAACCTGTATACATTTCTTTGTTCTGTTGAACACAAAGAAAGATATTTGGAAGAATTTTATAAAATGGTAGTCAAAGGCAACCAGAACAGTTTGTCTTCCTAAATTCTTCAAAAGATCTTCTTTTGTGTTTAACAGAACAATGAAAAATATTTAAACATTTTCATACTATCAACGGTGCCCCAGAAATCTCAGTTGCTAACATTTTTCCAAATACATTTCTTTGTGTAATAACTTAAGGGGGAGTAATTCATGACAGAATTTAGATTTGTGGGTGAACTATCCCTTTAAGGATGTAGGCCATGTGTTTTCACAAATCCTGTAAATGCTTAACCCTTGTTGTATGCTGATTTAAATGTGAGGTTTTGATCACTACAGTATGTACTCAGTCAGGAACATGACATGACATCAGCATCCTAAATTGAGGGTGTACTTAAGAACAGCACATGATGAGATCAAATGGCTCATCATAGCCTTAAAATAAGTCAACATTCTTTAGTTTACAAAAGAGCCTTCAGCATGATCGGCTAAAAGGTTCAGTAGAACTTGTTTACTGTTGTATAATATTATTTAAATATACTGTATCCCATCACTAGCCCAACTTCACCTTTATGTCTATTCATTTATTACTAAGTAGTCCAAGGGCGTTATATACAAAACAGCAAGCCAGATCTGTGTACACCTATCTAACTCAAACGCTACAAAAATATGTGAACTTATGAACTATTCTTGTAGCTTTGATTACTAACCACACCAACAGTTTTTTTTAATGATGTCCAGTAATTTTACGCTTACCAAGCACATGTTGTAAATATGTGGCACTGATTTGATTCTGTAGATTAATGTTGTAATGAATCCTTTGCATCTTACAAAGGTTTAGCGTAAAGGCAGGAACAGAGGTCTCCACCAATCAAATAAGTGCAAATTGCCATTCTGACACCAGAAAATGTCCCTGGCCTCCATCAAACGTCTGAATAGCATTCTAATAGCAGCTATACTTACATTCATTAACCCACAGCATCAAAGCTAGAGGGATGTTGGTCTCTTCCATATCAGACTTTTCATTATTGTGTGTTCTTACCACATTGTGTGGGTGGATCTGCGAGTTTCCATCTAACTGACAAATCCAGTTATGCAAATGGAAAACATTTCCCTCACATTCTCTGCGTAGAAAATATCATAGGAATTAAGTAAATTAGGACTGCCTGAAAATGTCATAAATAATGAAAAGTTTTATTCTCCCAATCCTGTTTTTGCTTTATAAATAAATTATCGTTTGTTTCTTAGCATCGTCACACAAAGGCCTCAGACTTTTCATACGTTAATTATTCTGAAATAAATGCAACATGAATGAAAGGGCACTGGGTTATTTCATGTTTTAATTGTTGGTGAAGAAATGTGTGTTGAAGTAGAAAACAACAGAGAGAGAGAGAGAGAGAGAGAGAGAGAGAGAGAGAGACTAAATTATGTTTCCTCTTGTTCAAGAATCCATTAATGGGTTCAGGATACCTACAACTCAAGAGAACAGGTTTAGCTATACACTGAATTGGCAGACAGTATTTTCAGATACAATTTAGAAGCAGAGTAACTTCCTGTTAAAGTCTTTTTCAATAGCAGAAGGAACAGAAATGGAAATGAAGAGAGAGAGAGAACATCACTTTCTTATGTGTAAACAGCGCTATCCCAGGACACATCTGTCACAGCCCTAATTAGAATCCGCCTTTGGCTTTCGGATGAAATGGAGGAATGGAAGGGGCGGTTTATTTTCCAGGCCCAATAACATCTGCAGTACAAACACTCCACCTTTCTAACCACAGTGCTGTCAGATGCTCACAGGCTGAAAAAGGGTGCACACACACACAACCATCGTGACATTAGGACCAGAAGCTGGGCTATTACGGGTCTTTCTGTAAATGCAGCTAGCAGGACTAGCATGGCGGATCTGTGTACATACAACATTTTTTTGTGACAGGCGGTAAAGGAGCAAAGTATCACCCAGTGGTGCTGATGAGAGGACAACCGGGACGCTGATGGGGTCTTAAAGTGACAGATTAACTTAAAAAGGGCTCAAACGTGAAGAGTTTTCCAGGCATCCCTCCATCTGTGCTATCACAAACAAACTGAGAAAAGCAAAGAACTGTAAATGCTCTTGAAAAAAGTCTGCTAATAAACTACCAAAAGACAAGACTGAATAAAACTCTTCAGCACTGCATGGGCTACAGTTCCACGCAATCCAATGGTAATGTATGTGTGAATTGACATCTAAAAGCATAAACGGAATTGCCACAATCATCATGAATGAGTTTCGCCTTTGAATTTAAAGCAGCATGTTTGATACAGATAATATTGTCAGTCATCACCTTGCGTTGACAATCAAAAGGCAATTCTGCTCAAAAAAGAGGTCTTATAAAAGCTAATAGTTGTTCAGCCGTTGATAGAATAGATGATTAAAAACATGTTTATTATTAAATATTACAGTGAATATTTGAAAACTTGTGAGTTAAATGTAAACATATATAAAATATTACATATGGTAATGCTTTACCACATTTGGTTCAATTAATTGTTGTTTTCATTTTATTATATCGTAATGAAGACATTTCTTTGATATCGACATGAAGCTGTTAATGGTTTTTATTAGAGAACAGACTACAGTTAAATATATTACATATAAATGCCATTGGAGTACAATAATTGTAATAATTGTTAAATATTTGTATTTTTTTACGTCAGTCATCATGGTGTCATGGATGCCAATGCCATAAAATGTATCTTGATAGCCACAATTAATTTATTTAGTGAGCAAAAACTTAAGGAGTCATTAATAACAAGACAAAGACACTATAATCATCCATGATAAAATTGTTGACTGAAAACCAGAGTGCACTGTAAAACTTTGCTGTAGTTTTGTAGCAGGTTTTGCCATTACTGTAGATTGAATTACTTTCCTATTAGTACTGTTTTCAATTTCAGTTAAACTTTACTTTAACCAAAATGAAAACACTTGAGATTCAAAATAAGCAAGAAGAGACTGGCATTAGCACAGCAACAATACAAAAAAATGACATTCTTCCTAAGCATTTTGTCTTGTTTTTTAGTAAAACATTTTTGAAACTTCTTAAATTACGATACATTTACATAACAAGAAAAGTGACCTAAGATGTTTAGTCTTGTTTCATGTAAGAAAATATAAGAAATAGGTAAGTTTATGTTTAAAACAAAATTGTAAATGAAATCTAAAGTAAGTTACTGTACTGGCAAACCTGCTGCAAAACTACAGCAAAGTTTTACAGTGTACACACAACAAAACGGAACATATTACATGTAATTAGAGATGCACCGATATACTGTATATCGGTCAATGATCGTTATTGGTAGATGAAAGCAATTTTTTCGGCTAACGTTTAACAACAGCCGATGATCAGTACTGAGATATCCTGTCAATCAAAAAAGGACAGGAAAATGCAATGAATTTGTGCTCTGTATATAGAAAATGTTAAGAAACATCACCAGTTTGATTTTCAATATTAACAGTCATTATATGAATTATTAACATTCAGAAAGTTAAGAAGTATTAATTTAATCTTTAGAATTGATACCGGCAGATGTAACTCTGAATAATTGGTTTCGGTGGAGCAATTTCAGTGCATCTAATAGTAATCTCTATGAGCAGGTTGCAATTGCCTGCACATACATTTTGCTAATTGAAAAATACGTATTATTTATACTTACTAATGTCTTTCTGATATAACCTCTTATAAAAGATTATTCTGGTTTTGTTTGGTGACATAGAAATATGCATTTTCTATGAAGCTGCTTTGAAACTATATGCACTGTGAAAAGTATTATACAAATAAATGTGAATTGAATTTAATTAAACTTGCTTTCTCCTATAGCATATAAGACACATAAGAAAATAATGTGTTGACAAATGATTGTCATTCTAAAGAATGTCGTAATGCATGCACATAAAATGTGTACCCAGTGTCAGTATCGTATGGTAAAGTTTGCTTGTTTCAGATGTTGCTCTTCAGGTAAAGGGCTGTTTGTACGTGTGTGTGTGGTGCATTGTCTACAGCTCGGGCGCGCTCATGGGGCCCTTTGAAGGGCTGAGGCAGAGCTGCCTGTGATAATTAGAGTGCAATGACCTTCTCATTAGAGCCAGGAGTCCTGATGATTATTTCCCCCCTTTTCTCTTAACGCGGACCAGCCGCAGAGACAATTTTAGAATATCAAAGCAATTCTCTAAGATATTTATTAGAGTCCAAATGACAAAAACACATAGCAAAAACCTTTGAATTACCAACCCGCTAATGTATGCAGGGCCAAATGAATGGCTCGACTTTTCTTTTTTTCCACCCCCCCTCTCTCTTGTAGCTTAAATTTTTCATTACAAATTTCCGGAGCTTCAAAGTAGCATCTCACAGTCGGCCCCCTTTCTTCTCTCCAGCAGGACAAAGAACTGTCAAAAACGGTCCTGTGTTTGTTACAGTCTCAGCCTCTCTCTTTATTCCCCCTTACATCTAAATGTCAAATAACCACGTTAAATGCAGCCAAGCTTCCCGTCATCTGGAGAGGCTTAGAGAGAAGGGGAAAGAGAGAGAGGGTGAAACGAGAAAATAAAAACAGTAGAAGGCATCTAAAAGGGCCATAATTAATCTTGTGCATTGATTTTGTTTTAGTGTGATGTATAAAAAATATGACTCTACAAGGAGCTCTCATTAAAATCATTAGCAGCTTGATGTTAGCTGAAAACATCTCCCTCGCTTGCACTTAAAAGCACATTTGCAGGTCTGTTTATAATGTTAAGAGAATATCTAAAGAGCAAGAGATACGGGCTCGCTTGCTCTCTTCAGTCGACGCGAAAAACGTGGGGACAATGCGTCCCTGGACCGTGGCCAATCTGTCCAGCACAGGACACAGTGGCTATACCTGAGCACGGCAAAACAGAAGGTTTTGACACTTTCTGTTCAATTACGGGTGTCCTGAATGGGACCCGGGCAAAAATGCGGACTCTGGGGGTTGAATAGGGTGATTACAGACACTGGGTTTAAATGCAGGATGTGCCAAAAACAGCATGAGGAGGAGAGATCGACTAAGCTGCACTACAGCCATGCTAGGGCTATTCAATCAAATATTCATTATCATTTAATTAGTGGAAATTCAATCAAATATTAATTATCATTTGAGTGCAACACTTCCGTTTGTTTAGGATTATAGCACAAATAACCAACACATCAAATGGGAATCAAACTGAAATTCCATACGTTACTATGCATTAAAAAGCAACATTGTTAAGGAAAGAAGAGAATTAAAGATTTATGATATATAACAAATATGCAGTACAAAAACTGTGCAGTTCCGAAACCAGGGTT
The DNA here is from genome assembly GCF_024868665.1 of Triplophysa rosa. NCBI lineage: Eukaryota > Metazoa > Chordata > Actinopteri > Cypriniformes > Nemacheilidae > Triplophysa > Triplophysa rosa. The sequence continues at coordinate 15,017,436 of NC_079890.1, read as the reverse complement.
ACTTGTCATCTAATTCACACAGTTTATAGGTGACACTGGAGTGGACCATGGTTTTAATAAAGGATTGAAAACAAATATTGTAAATATTTATAGACATTATTAGTGCTAAAATGTCATTTGATGTATTATAAAAGTATTATGCTTTTGTATTAGGTCCTAATTTTGTAATCAACTATTAAATATCGGCCTTTAATGCTTTTTTGCTGAACACAAGTGACGTTTAGAGAGGACAGGAATTGTTATGGGATGATAGAGAAGGGAACAGGGGACAGACCAAAGGACCACGAGCTAGGACTTAAACTTGAACTGTGCCGCTCAATAGGCTATTTTCACTGATGACATCATTTTTATATAGCCATGTTGCAGACCAACAAAAGCACCATAGAACTGCAGTATAAACTTACATTACAAGTTTAACATTTATAACAAGATATGAATTACCGTATTATAAGTCAAGCTGCGTTTTTTTTAAACAGGGTACATGAAAATGATGTACAAACATTATAAAATCTGCAATTGCACCAGCATATTCAACTGAACGAGCCATTGCCGTTACCTGCATTACAACTATTGCAAGATACGTCAAACTTTTCCAACTAAAAGTAACTTGGAGCATCATTTGAGGATATGAAGCACATTTGACTCACTAACAAACTGCCCATAGTGCAGTACCAAAACGTTAACACAGTTCAACAAGATCGCCATGCAAGGCTATAAACTAAAATCACACACTATTAAGCATCATCCCCACACATATAAAACCACACAGAGTTTAGATGCAAACTTTAAAAAGACATTAAAAACAGACTTGCTTTAAATTATGCAGTAACGAAGTGCCGTGTGGTTCAAATACACTCCCAGCACTTGGAGATTGAAATGGTTGACTGACGTGCGTTGACAGATATGATCCCTATCTCATCACAAACAGACAAAGCCACAGCCTGAAAAATAATTACATCATTAAAACTGTGCTGGACCAATTAAACCCCGACTCTCCTTACCTGCTTTCACAGCTCATTCAGAAATTAACCCTCCATTTAGACTCTGGCACTCCGCCTTCAGTTCTAATAGACGGGGGACTTTAAAACGGGCCGGCCCTGTAAACATACAACGCCAAATATGCATGACATAGGCTCTCATTATCTCTGTTTAAGATGCTGATTGGTGTTGACATGAGGTTAAAATGGAGGGAATTGTTGATTTGGTTTAATCATGATATGATTGCGAGGAAATGAAAGGTTTGGGGTTTGAAACGTCTACGGGACAATCGCTGTGTAAGCAGACGGCCCTCGTTTTGTGAGTTTTATTTAGGTCAGGCCACTTGAAGGTGCGGAACGGACGTGCTGATGCTTCAAATGACACCGAATGAGTGATGCGCTCCAGAAGAGGAATCTACTGGAGTTTGATCCATTAACTTTGGCTTTTTTTTGCAGCGTTGAGCCTGATGCACCTGCGAAGCTTCCCCTTCCACCAAGTACTGTATAAATTAATCACATGCAGCCTCATGCACTTTGATGCATTTCCTAATGCACATTAATGAGGGATGACAGCTGTAACCAAAAGGCAGAATAATCACTTACGACTTAAGTAAAATCGCAGTGTATCTGTAAAAAATACCATTTGTACTTCGCCTCTCATGCGTTCGTTCCCCCACTTCTTTGCTAAATGAATCTTTTCCAACTATCTTCGTTTTTTTGCGCAGCGGACACGTGTGAAAAGCTCAAATTATCTGCAAATTGAAGTAACAAAGTGTCTTTGCACATTGTGCAAAGATGCATTCTTCTTCCAGCCCACGAATTTGAGCTTACATTAATTCATGTGCTACATATGTTTACATTTCACACACACCCCTCCTCCCCGTTACATTAAGATAGACTTTGTACTCTCAATCCCACCAGCGAGCACTTAGAAAAGTATAAATACATTAGCAAAATATCTCATTAAGATCATTAAGTGACCTTCAGCGGTGTTAATTAGGTATAAAGCGTGGAATACGGCGGCGGTGTGGCCGATTCTATTATTCATCTTTGGCCTGTAATGACATTTCTCAGCTGTCAGAAGCATTGCGGGGGGCTGCCTGTGAGGACTGGCTTGAATCAACGAACACGCACAGAGGAGACCCTAAGGGGGTGCGCTCGCCATGTTTTTCAGTGTCGTCGGGGCAAGAGCGCGGAGCGTTTATACCAAAAACACACGCGCAACACAAGCAGTAAATATGGTTACAATATACCGAGCGTCACGAGGGAGGCTCGTGACCTTCCTGGTTTCCGAGCAAGCCCATATTTCTCTCTCCCAATAAAAAGCTTTAAAGGGATCCTAAAGATTTAATTAAGATGTCAGCTGGTGTGGGTCACTCATAGTGCAGTATCACAAGCTGGAAGATATACTGTGCCACTACAAAGGGCCAAACTGAGGCTGAGTGGCCTGGCAGAGCTGTGCCGGAATCCTGGAATCCTGATTTACAAAGGCTTGACTGTAAAAACAATACATACTACTGTGTCCAAGAGAGAAGCTGAACAAGACAGTTATCCTTTGGCTTAAGGAAAGTCCATCTGAAAGACAATTGAATAAAGGTAACCTCTAAACTTGCATTCAACTTTCTTTCACGGCCGCCAATTAAAGAAACCCAAACCAAAATCTCCCTCCTACACTTCTTCATAATGCAAGGCAAGATACTGGAAGGCCCACAAAAGGGGAAAGAAATGCTTTTCTCACTGTCTGTCAGCCTGTTTTTGGAGGCCTTTTTGCATCTCACAACAGATGAGATTTTGAAGGGCACTTAAGGGGCTTCTTTGGGGGCTCAGGAAGAGAAAGGGTGGGCATACTGAGTGACAGTGGGCCAGTCGACTTTCTCTCTTTTGGGCTCTGGAACAAACTAGCCTTCATGTAGACCAAAAGAGGCCTGTCACAACCCTCAGCCTGAAGCAGTCACGCGGCTCAGGGGACAAATAGCGCAAACACAAGCCTCCACATGCCCTGACAAGAACTTGTCTTAGTTTATCAGGTAAGACAGCACTGTGTGAGCCACTCCACCTCACTATCTAAAATCTTCCTCTCGTGCTACTGCAAGTCTCGCCCAATTATTTAAAACTACACGTGGCATTGTTTCATCCATTCACATGAGAAATTATAAATGAGAGTCTGTTTTTGGAGGGCATCCAATTGGGGGGCCTGTGTGAATTTTAAACCGCAAAAATGAGAGACTGTTTTGGGCACTCTTTAAAAACAAAGGCCTTTTGAAAAGACTAAGTTCTGTGAGAAAGTCCTGGCGAGATTCACCTGGCGTCTCTTTTTTCTCTCAGATTCAGCCATGAATAAGGAAGATGTGTCGTGAAAAGGAAGCGTTATTCTGGGTCATGGTCCAAGCATGTCTCCCTTAATTCTCCTCCGCATGCAACCAACCAAGTCAAGACCGTTGGCTTTGTTAAATATTCATCAATGGCTGTCAATAATTAAGCGCTCATTATATGAGCTCAACAAGGTTTCTCATTTCAAAATTAATGTGCAGCTAATGCACGGGGTGAAACCTCGCCCTTAAGAGCCGGAGTCCTAGCGTGAGAGCCGTGATCTTCGCTATTCTTCTTCAGTCATACAGAGAACAGAGAGTTTTGTCTTCGATCAAAAATTTAAAGCACTTGTCCCTGCTCGACAGAATTCGATCTGTCAGGTTTGTATTCTTTAACTGAACAAGACGTTTCAACTACGGAGCTTGTTATTTCTGCGTCTTCAATGGGGAAACTTTAAAAGAACAATTTTCGCTGTACTTTGAGAGACGAGCGTAATGACGGGAGAAAGAAACGCATTCGGATTTGTCACGGAAAAGTTTTGTAGGATCAGCACTGAGTTTGGATGAGGATGTTGTCCCGCGGCACTGTAACGGAGAAGCAACTGTAATCAACTACATCAAAGCGAAAAGTCACTGCTGCTGCTCTGAGAAACTTTGAGGCGTGCGTTAATAAACATGAGTGGAGAATTTTCTTTTCTTTATTGTTGTTTGTTGTTGTTCTAATTTTCACCAGGAAATCCCTGACTGAGCCATCAGAGGATTGAGCGGTTGAGTATTAGTGTGTGTAAATGTGTGTGCATGGCTTAAGGCCGCGACAGCGCAAGTAAACAGAAGCAGGCTCGGCACACAAATATACCACTCACAGCTTTGTTTTTATCATTGTTATGACCCCATTTGTATAATTAGGAGTCGAAATTACTCACATCAAAGTTGCCCGCCTCCTAATAGACACCCATGTCTGAGATTCATGGAAAGCTGCCTTGTTCCTCTCCTACTAAAGATGCTAGGCTTGATTAGCAAGCTATTATGAGTGCTTTAAGCAAAGCAGGCTGAACCCACACACACACTTTCTCTCTGGCACATCTGCTTTGAATAACATTATTCTCCCTGCTAGTCAACTAATGTGCTTCCTGTCTTCCTTTAAGGGCATGGCACATTTTAACACACTCAGATTACAAACACACAGGAGTCAATATGTGCTCGCACTACATTGAGTGCGTTCAGCATTGTTCTCCCCCCCGAGGCCTTAGGGCAGAATGCTGTTAAATTAGGCATGCGTCAACATCGAGTAAGACTCACAATCAGAACACTGACACTAATCAATACTGGCTTTCCATTACTATTCCTCTCTGCGACTTTGTCCCAGACTCAACGTGCAAACTGTGACTGAATAAAGTATAGCTGCTCTGAATATTTCCCTGTCCCGACTCCGCTCGCTCTTCTGACACTTAAGTGCTGAAATTGCTACTTCTCTGACATTAGGCTGAACAAAGATGGCCATGCAATACTAAGTAACGGGATAAAGGCTTGTCAGAGACAGTTTGTGGCAACTTGAGTGACAAAACCAACACTGCCTGTGCCATCATTTTAATGGCAATTACTTTTTAATGTTTCTTACTTAAGAGCATATGCAAAATTAAAAGTAAGTCACAAAAAAACGCATTTTATGTGGTATTTAAAGAATAATACATAATAGATTGACCCGTTAATATTAATGAATAGGAACCTTAAGCATTGCTGGTCTTGGCATACACTTTCACAGAAAGC
>NC_079890.1:15011030-15012283 GCF_024868665.1 Triplophysa rosa | reverse complement strand
CTCGACGTAAGTCTAATCCATATTAAATAATATTCATCACTGAACCTTTCAACTAATACAAATTTTCACCGTACTCCGAACAACCACCATACTCCCCAACCACAACAAAACCAGCAACCACCCCACCACTAGCCACAACAAAACCAGCAACCACCCCACCACCATCAACAACCACACCATCAACAACCACACCATCAACCACCACACCATCAACCACAATAAGCAATCAACCTCAGAACAACCTCGGTCCTCACCAAACTCGGCGACCTCGTCCAAAATCGTCCTCACCGACCGCATCAGAATGATCCTCAAAAACCTCATCCTGTTTTTTCTCAACATCCTCAGCAGAAAAAACCTCCAAAGAATAATAAGAAAAAGTAATAAAGTAATATTTGTCTCTCAGTCTGTTATATACTGTATGAACAGTGTGCTTACTGTATCAAGTGTTTGCTTTTGTAAATGTGGTTCAGGGTTTTGAATAGATAAAGAGGTAGAGAAGTCCAAATCATTTTATTTTACTGTGATAATAAAATTGATTAAAGGAAAATTACATCATTTAACTGCGTCTTAGCATTCTCCGTGTTATTCTGCAATCTCTTGTAATCTTTGTTGTAATGATAAAGTGTGGAAATGACTGTGGGAGGGACATCTCTGCTCAGGATGAACCGTTGCTCTAGGGTGTGACTAAACTTTCATCGCTTGGAAAAGGCAGAATCCGGGGGTCCGTTCTTTGTACCTCGCTAACTCAGTTAGCTGGATTTGATTGTTGACGATTTCGCATGATCTGTTCGGTTCTTCGACGCTCATCCTGGACTTGTTGTTTTAGCAACTAGGTCCGTTAGCTTAAACCTGCTCGGGAGCAGTCTTATTTCATGTAAACAGGATTAGATCGCGGTCATGATGCAGTCAAATCGGCTTCATTCATACAAAAGCAACTTGTTGTACAAGGTACATGATTAATAGAGAGAGCTTTGCGAATTTAACATGTAATTAACGCAATGTTTTGCTTTTAGTTGTTGGTCCCTGGTTCCTGCTTCCTGTTTCCTGCATCGCTGCCGGCGGCTTGTTTGTATCAGTGCGCTTACCACTTCGCTCTAATATTAGTGTATTTTATTATCGTTAATTATTATTGTCGTTGCTAACTTATCCTGATATCTCAATAACCCTGTTCCTGTTATTTACTTGGAAGAGTCTAAACCAAAAGTGATAGTTAACTTAACGCCGTTAGCATAGCAATAGCGTGTTAGCTTGCT